>NC_057804.1:230970693-231012091 GCF_018294505.1 Triticum aestivum | reverse complement strand
GGCAGCGGAGCGACGGGCGGCGTGGGCCTGGGCGGCGACGTGGCACGAGGCGATTCGCCGGGGTGAGGTGGTAGGCGGATGTGTCCGGCGCGGGCGGACGCGTCCGGCGGCGCGGGGCAGAGGAGGCTAGGGTTTGGACCCGAAATTCATCCGCGAATTTGGACGGGAGGAACATATTTATAGTTTCTGGGAGTTAGGAGAGTCCAAATGAGGCACGGTTTTCGCCACACGATTGTGATCGAACGACCGAGAGCATGGAGGGGAGTTGGCTGGGTTTTGGGCCACTTTGGAAGGGTGTTGGGCTGCAAGACAAAAGGGGCTTTGCGGTTACCCGGTTAACCGTTTGAGTATCAAATGGACTCCAAATGGCACGCAACCTGACAGGCGGTCTACCAGTTGTGTACCAAGGCCGCTTGGAAAATCACGGTCCATTCCGAGAACGTTTAACACCCGCTCACAACAGGAGACAAAAGGGGGACGTCGGGGGACATAGGAGTGCCGGATAGCAAAACGGACAACGGGGAAAATGCTCGGATGCATGAGAGGAACACGTATGCAAAATGAGATGCACATGATGACATGATAAAATGCAACACGCAAGCAAATGACATGGCAACGACGACGAATAACTGACGGACACCTGGCGCATCGAATCCGGGGCGTTACATCCTCAATGCCCTTAGGGCCCAGCTCCTCAATGCCCTCAGGGTCTTGTGCTCAAGCAAAGCCGTCTTATGCTCAAGCAAAGCCCTCAGTGTTGGATATTGGGTTCTGGCAAAACCCTTAAGGTTCGAACTCTGGGGTGCATGCGAAGATCATCTCCCTACCGATCCACGTCCCAACGCTTCGCCGTGAATCTAAGCTACACGATGAACAACATAAGGGAAACAAGGTTTCTACTAGTTGGGGCCACCGTTGTGGTGTAATACCCTACTCTAGTGTGTTGTGTGGTGGATTGCCTCAGGGGTTGATGATGAACAGTACAGAGGAAGAACAGCCTCGTGAGGGGTGTTCTTTAGCTGGTGCGGTGTTCTACTTGGGATGGATTCTATCCCTGCTGGCTAGGTGAGAACTCGATCCCTTTCTACGGTGGTGGCTATCTCTACTTATAGAGGCCCTGGCCCTCTTCCCAAATATTGAAAGGGAAGGGAGCCAACAACTGCCATTTTGAAGGGTAACAGCTAGTACATGTTATCCTGACTAAAGTTGATCTTCGACTGCTAGAGGCACTGGCGATGACGCCGTCTTGGGCTCCACGGTGACCTCCATCCTGCCGCACTGCTGGTCTTGGTCTTGTTGCACCGATATGGTAACCTTTACTTGATGCCTTGGTACTCCGCGCTTGTGCCTGTCCCCTTTGCACCAAAGAAGAAACGAGAACACTACATAGGCTGACGCCCGCCTGGTCTTGATCGTCATGGCTTGCGTCACGAGCACCTCGCGAGGTACTCGTCACCTTGATATCTTAGCCTCCTCGCGAGCCTGCCTGGTGAGGCCGCCCCTGGGGAAGCCTTGCGTCGTCCGCCCCGCGAGCCTTGGCCCCTCGCGATGGTCTTGAGCTTGGGTTGATGAAGACGGGCCGTGCTGGGCCACCCCTTGAGCCATGCCGCAGACAGCAGGCAGGAAAGTCTGGGGACCCCCGTTCCCAAAACACCGACAGTATCCCCCAAGGCATGCTCGGACTTGGCTTAGCAGCAAAGCGAAAGGGCAAGTGCAGAGCACCGCAGGCCCCCAACAGCCTGCGTCCTTGGTCGCCACGTGGCGGTTGATTGGATGTGGGCGTCTCTGCTTCCCCATGCTGCCTCGGCAACTGCCCGATTTGACGAGTCCCTGCTGCATGCAAAAAGAGTCATGATTACCTGCGATCATGGAGGCCGATGGTTGGCCTCCTCTGGACCATAAGTACGGAGAGGCGCGAGCCCCCGCAGTCCATCTCTTCTCACTCTGCCCGCTTCTTCTTCCTCGCTCCTCTCCATGTTGCCGCCAATGGCAGCAATCCGCCGGTTCTCAGTTGAGGAGAAAGGGAAGGCCCCCCGAGAGGGGCCCGACCCGCTCCTGCGAAAGAAACGGCCGGTCCTTGGCCGCCGCAACAAGGTTGCACGGACGGGGACGTCGAGGCCTTGTTACCAGTGGCCACCTCCTGGGTTTCCGCTCCCTCTGTACGCCCGGGCCGAGGGCCCCGGAGAAAAAGACGCCGAGCAGCGCCGCCCGCGCCGCCGCCGACGCCGACGAGTCATGGCGGTGCGTACTGCCTCTCCTGGAGTCCACGCCGCAGACTCCTCTCGCGAGCTCATACTACACGCTGCCATGACTCCAAGCTCCTAGATCCACTTTCCTCCTTCCTTCGCCTTCGAGATG
Source organism: Triticum aestivum (assembly GCF_018294505.1). Taxonomy (NCBI): domain Eukaryota; kingdom Viridiplantae; phylum Streptophyta; class Magnoliopsida; order Poales; family Poaceae; genus Triticum; species Triticum aestivum. The sequence continues at coordinate 231,009,733 of NC_057804.1, read as the reverse complement.
CCGCCGAGGGGGCCTCTCGAGCTTTGGCTGCAGCACGCCGACTGCAGTACCCCGTCGACCGGAGCGGAGGTTGAAGTCATCGCTCCGGGCAAAGTCTACATTACCCAGGGCTGGGGCGAGATCGCCCGGGTCTGCCGGACTGGAGGTGCCCTCGTGATTCATTTTGAATACGACGACGCCTCCTTGATGCTCTTCAAGGTCTTCGATGCAGGAGGCCACCGGCTGGAGTGCTGCCCCGGAGGAGGCAGCCAGGACATCAATGTGGCAGGGGCCAAGCCTGCCACCTGATTCCCCAACGGCTCCTATGACAGCAGCGGAGATGCTTGGGAGTCCAGCGACTCTCCCGAGCTCTTTGTGACTCCAGAGACGAGCGATGATAGCTACGTGCCCTGGAGCTCACGTCATGCTCGGAGCAAGGCAGCTGCATCAGGCTGCCGGTGCGGCTGATCTGGATGGGGTTGGCGCCGGCCCCTCGTGGCCCACTGTTGATGACGGCGTCGGCCATGCGGGCGCGCGTAGTTAAGGCTCCTTAGGATTCATGTCTTCTGTTCCCTGCTAAGGATTGAGGAGATACCCCACAGGGCCATGTAAATTGTCTACAATGTCTTTTGTTGATATTATCCTTATTATGAAGTGGCGCAAAATGCATGTCCTGTCTCGGCTCGGCTCCCCCTTTCTAACCTCGCGACGACTTGGTGCTCTATGCTGACAGGTCTCGGCCCCCAGGCAGGCTTCAACCATCGCTGGTATGCCAGCTCGCGATGTCGTGGTCAAGGCCAGGAGGTGAGCGGGGCCCGAGGTCCAGTAAGAGCCCCCGAGGCGCGATGCTTAGGAGGTCCCCTTTAGCGCTCAAGCAGCCGCCGAAAGGTGAGAAAGGAAGGCAACATCGCCATCACAAGGCCGCATTAGATGGGGGATTTGGTGTCGCGTCGATTAGTTTTTCCAGGTGTGATACTTACCTCGAAATCATGGAGCCGTTCCTCCACGAGGTGCCGGACTTGCGCGTCGGCAGCTGGATTGTAGCTGGGTTGGGACCTCGCGAGCTTCCCTTCTCTTCCCCACACTTTCCTTTGTGCTCTACGTCCTCAGGTCCCGGCCCTCGAGCGAGCTCAGCCGCCACTGGTATGCCAGGTCGCGATGTCGTGGACAAGGCCAGGGGGTGTGGGATGTAGTGCTAGTAAGAGCTCCTGAGTCGCGATGCTCAGGCGCCCCCCTTTTAACGCGCAAGCGGATTGCGGGCAGGAGAGAGAGAGAGCTCGCGATGCCTCCCACTTTAGGCCCCCGGAAGTCCCTATAAACCAACGTGAGGAAAGCACGGGTTGCCATTATGATCGCCGGCCAACCATTGGTTGCCCCGAGAGAGTGGTGAGGGCACTGAGGGCCTGGTGAGGTAGCGCTTGCGGGGCTGTCGCGGGCCAGAGCTTGACCACTCAGATTTGTCGATGTTGCAGGGACGGACCCATGCGCAAGCGTCGTGCCAGCGCGAGCGGCTCCAAAGGTAGGTGTAAATTGAGCAGGCGATTATCACAGGCAAGTTAAGCATGAAAGGCAAACCAGCTTAGATAGATGCAGAAAGGATACATGGCCCGAGCGGCTTGGGGATGATATAGCCCGAGGAGCGCCCCCAGCAAGGTAAACTGAAGGCATAAGCAAAAGGGATACATGCCGCAGGGACAGACCCATGCGAGCTGGGAATAATGCAGCCCCGAGGGCGCTCCCAGCTGATATCAAACTCGAAAGATGTCACCTCATACCATCGTAGAGCGGGTGTCAAAGTAGCTCCTGATGCGCAGTGAGGAGGCCGATCCTTAAGAGCCACAAGAGCCCTGAGCCTCGGGAGGCTCTAGGGGTCCGGGCGGCTCCTCGAGGACCATCTCCATCTCTGCCAGGACCGCATGGTGCCTGGCCTCCTGAGCTGCTAGAATGCTCCACAAAAGACGCTGGTGAGCAGCAGCCGCGTTCGGTAGACCGAAGGGAATGTGAATATAGCTGTGCGGCGGACCCTTGCAGCGTCCCATGCGCGAAGGCCAGAGGCGCTACTGCAACGCGACTCGGCCGAGCCCTGGGTAGTCGATGCAGACGCGCAGCCCACCATGCTAGCCTGGAAGGGGAGCTACGCCAGGTAGGCGGCGATCGGTGCGCATGACTCATGATTCTTGAAGCTCCTGAGTGGCCTTGGTGATGAACTCCTGAGGGTTGGGCCTTCCTTGCCCTATGCCTTCCTGAGGGAAACGTGTCGCATAGCATGCCTCCAAGTGGTGCCCGAGCGCCTCCCTCGTGATCCCAGTAAAGTCTGAGGCCCTCTGGGAGAGAGCCCCCGAGCCTTGCCCGAGGAGGGCGTCGGGCGCCTTCCTATGCAATGGAGGGAGGCGCCCCTTGCACGGGCGCAGATCGTGATGCGGCGCCTCCGGAGATGCCTACCTTCTGAGGCCTTGAGTTGGGTGATGTCTTCTTCTTCTTGGGAACTGCCTTAGGAGGGTTCCTGCTCTTGCTATCTGGGTCCTCGACTGATGCAGCTTGGAAGGCACGCTCAAGAGAGCACACCACATCCTTCTCTTCGCAGGGGACTGTGATGATTCTGCCGCTTCCTGGCATATTGAGGACATTGTAACCATGGTGAGTCACCGCCATGAACTTGGCCAGGGCTGGATACCCGAGGATGGCATTGTATGGCAGGCAAATGTGGGCAACATCAAAGTCGATGAGCTTGGTATGGTAGTTCTTGCGCTGTCCAAAAGTGACAGGGAGGCAAACCTGCCCTATCGGAGTGGTGGAGCCGTCAGTGACTCCTGAGAAAGGCTTGGTTGGCTGAAGTTGATCAAGGCACTTGGAGGTTGTTGAACGTCTCGACGGACAGAACATTGAGTCCTGCGCCGCCATCGATGAGGGTCCTGGTAACTTGCACATTGCTGATGACTAGGGAACAAAGCATTGGGAGGACGCCAGCTGTAGCCGCACACTTGAGCTGATCTGCTAAGCTTAACATGATGGCGCACGTGGACCATCCGAGAGGGCGCGTGGCCTCGAGCTTGGGGAGGACTGTGTTCACCTCGTGAGCAAACTTCTTGAAGATGCACTGAGAAGCTGGGGCCTGGGCGCCGCCCAAGATGCAAGCGATAGCACTTGGCTCCAGGAAGACCCCAGCCCCTTCGTCCTGGTGGTGGTCCTCATTCCTTCTTGGCGGTGGCGGCAGAGGAGGAAGACCTGCATTGCCCTGAGGGCGGTCCTCACGAGGCTAATCCCTCCAAGCCCCCTCGCGAGGCTGGTCCTGCCAGCGATCCTCGCAAGGGCGGTCACGCCACTCCTGACAGGGCCTCGGTCGTCCCATCGTCCTCCACCTCTTCCTCCTCCTCGGCCATAGCCCCGGTCGTTGCGCTCGGGGCGTCGACCGATGCGTCCTTCTCGAATGGCTCTGAGCTCCTGGCATTTGTTGGTGTTGTGCGTGTAGAGGTTGTGGTAGGCGCAGAATCGGTTGCCTTTGGATAACTCCAGCTGGTCTCTGCCGTGCTTCATGTCTGGTTCTGCTACGAGCACAGCTGCTCCTTTGCCTTTCATGTCCTTGGCCTTGGCTTTCTTCTCGTCTGGGTGAGCAGCTGGAAGCTCAAGTAGGGAGAGGCGCCCCTCCTCAGCCCTTGCACACTTGGTTGTCAGGTTGAACAGCTCTAGGGATGTGCACAGATCCTCGTGGATAGCCAGCTCCTCCTCATCCTGACGTCGCGGAAGCCTTCAGAGAACGCTGATATGATGGCCTCCTCGATCACCTTGGGAATCTTGAGGCGAGTGTTGTTGAAGCACTGGATGTACTTCTGCAAGGTCTCTCCAGGTTGCTGCTTGATGTGGTGCAGGTCACCCATGACTGGAGGATGGTCGCGAGTGCCCTAGAAGTTGGTGATGAAGCGCCTGCGCATCCCGTCCCAAGAGAAGATCGAGGCGGGAGGCAGGTTCAGGAGCCACGTGCGGGCACCATACTTGAGCGCCATGGGAAACCAGTTTGCCATGACCTTTTCGTCATCGTTAGCCGCCTCGATGCCTAGCTCCTAGAGCTGCAGGAACTCCGCGGGGTCGGCAGTGCCATCGTAGCGAGGAGGCAGATCTGGCTTGAACTTGCCCGGCCAGGCGACACTGCGTAGCTCGGTGGTGAAGGTGCGGCAGCCTCTTATGGCCACCGGAGCCCTTTGCAGACACGGGGCTTGCTCTTGGAGATTCCCGCGCGCCGCCGCCAGGGGCAACACGGGGTATTGACATGATGGCGTAGGGATGCGGTCTTGAAGTGCTGGAGCAGGGAGCACGCGAGCGCCTTCTTGAGGCCGAGGGATCTCTTGGCAGCTCCTTTCTTTTCGCATGGGCACTGGATGCTGTGGGTCTTGTCCAGGGGCCGCACGCCTTGGAGCCAGGGCGCCTTCTTGGGGAGGAGGTGGCGGAGGCACCTCTTAAGCTGCATGCCCCACGCAGGATGGAGGGCGAGGCAGCAAGAGGGACGACGCAGGAGAGCCCCCTGTGGCGCTGACGAGCCCAGTGAGGCGAGTGAGCCACTCCTCTAGAGGTCGTCGATGGGTCGGTAGTGCAGGAGCTCACGTGCCAGGAGCAACACGGCCTGCACGTCCGTGGGAGCGCGACGAGCGTGAGACCATGAACCAGCAGGAGTTAGCGACCGAGTGGAGGTGCGGCCTTCCCGCCGCATCGAGGGCTGTAGCAACAACGCTTGCTGCTCGTTCCCCACCGGGGTGGTGGCGGCATTGGCGGTAGGCGACGGGGTACGGCGAGGAGGCCCACCGACGGGAGCCGTCTGGGCGACGCGGGCGTCGAGGTCAGCCGGACGCTCGGCGCGAGCTCGGCGAGTGTCCGCCACGGATGCGACAGAACGTGGAACCATGGAAGAGGATTTCAGCGCACCCCTACCTGGTGCGCCAAATGGCGGATATTGGGTTCCGGCAAAACCCTTAAGGTTCGAACTCTGGGGTGCATGCGAAGATCATCTCCCTACCGATCCACGTCCCAACGCTTCACCGTGAATCTAAGCTACACGATGAATAACACATGGGACACAAGGTTTATACTAGTTCGGGCCACCGTTGCGGTGTAATATCCTACTCTAGTGTGTGGTGTGGTGGATTGCCTCTGGGGCTGATGATGAATAGTACAGAGGAAGAACAGCCTCGCGAGGGCTGTTCTTGAGCTGGTGCGGTGTTCTACTTGGGATGGATTCTATCTCTGTTGGCTAGGTGAGAACTCGATCCCTTTCTACGGTGGTGGCTATCTCTACTTATATTGAGCGGGCAGGGAGCCAACAACGGCCATTTTCAAGGGGAACAGCTAGTACAAGTTATCCAAACTAAAGTTGGTCTTCGACTGCCAAAGGCACTGGCGATGACGCCATCTTGGGTTGCACGGTGACCTCCGTTCTGCTGCTCTGCTGGTCTTGGTCTTGTTGCACCGATATGGTATCCTTTGCTTGATGCCTCGGTACTCCGCGCCTGTGCCTGCCCCCTTTGCCCAAAATAGGAAACAAGGACACTGCACAGCCTAGCGCCCGCCTGGTCTTGATCGTCATGGCTGATGTCACGAGCACCTCGCGAGGTACTCCTCGCCTTGATCTCTCCGCCTCCTCGCGAGCCTGCTTTGTGAGGCCACCCCTGGGGAAGCCTTGCGTCATCCGCCCCACGAGGCTTGGCCCCTCGTGAGGGTCTTGAACTTGGGTTGATGAAGATGGGCCGTGTTGGGCCACCCCTTGAGCCATGCCGCAGGCCGCATGCAGGCAAGTCTAGGGACCCCCATTCCCAGAACACCGACACTCAGCTGCACCAACAAATTCCTCAGCACCGGTGCATCTTGCCACATGCCAAAGGACTACATGCTTTTCAATTTCTTTAGGAGCTTCAGCAAGTTCCTCAGCATACCCGCAGCTGCTGAAAAAAAGGTCACTACTGGACGCGAAACAAGGCCAAGTCCTCACGAGAAGCAGGTCGCTTTTGAAGTACCATCATCTGACGATGAAGCTAATGATGAAGAACTGGCGGAAATCATCAGAGACCGACAACACAGGGCTGCTAGTGCCAAAGGGAGTGTTGTGCTGCTCTTGCTGGATCCGAAGAAGATCCTTGATTACATTGTTCTTTGGCATAAAGATCCCAACACACCTCTTCCTGATCTGAACCTCACACCAGGACATAGTCACATGTTGACTGCTTTCATGCTGAAGAAAAGTGGAAGTTTGAGAAGGCCAGATCAGTGATGAAAGCTCAGTACAAGAAGGAGCATTATCCGTAGAAAAATGTCATGAAAATAAAAACTGAAGAACTTGTGACTATTTAGTCTGAAATAGAAGCTCTCAGTGATGAATTTTACGCGTATAAGGCTGATTGGCTAGGTGCCAAAGTCAGATTCGTGAAGATGGATAAAGGCCTCAAGCACAATGTTGCTGCTGAAGTGCAACAAGAAATTCCTCAGGGTGAAGCATCTGCTCAGCCCACTGAAGAACATACCCGCACGGCTGATGAAACTCAGGCTGCTAAAGAAACTGAGAGTGCCAGGGCTGATGATGCTATTCCAGCTCCTGATGAAACTGTCAGGGCAACCACCAATGTTGTGCCTGCAGATCAATCCAGGCCAGCTGAAGAATCTGCCGATGTGCCTGAAGAATCTGATCCTACAAGGGCAACTGAAATAGTTGTGCCTAAAGAAATTGTGCCTCTTTCATCTGCTCCCCCTGCAAAGTCTTCACAGATGAAAATCACTCTCCTTCCTTCTGCATCAGAAGCAAAGAAAACCAAGGCTGCCGAAAGGGCAGTAGCAAAGAAGAGGAAGGCATCAGACGCCTCAGAGTCTTCAGCTCCAAAGAAAGTGAAGACTTTCTTGAGCTCTTTCGAGAATCCAATTGATGTTGTTCCGCTGACTGTCATGCCATCAAAGGAAATTGTTCCTTTTGGTGAAGAATATGTCATCACTGATGACATTCATGAAGAAAACCCATTTGCTGCTTCGTCAGAGCAGTTGGATGCTGAAATTGAAGTGGATAATATCCCTTCACTGCTACAGGTATCATTGCCGCTGCCTCAGTTCACTGCTGAAGAGGCCAGTGTTGAAGAAGTTGAAGCTGAAGAACAGGATGTGGACATCGGGTCTACGACTCCAATGATGAATGACAATTATTGGTAAACTCATCATCCTAATTCTCCTCTGACCACTCCACTTTAACAAATTCCTCCATCCCCTGTGCAAACTGAAGAAATTCACACGGGTTCTGATCAAGGTCAAGCTTCACTTCACTCCATCCCTGAAGAAGTTCCAACCACAAGTGGTCCTGAGATTCCTCAGCCCGAGGCTCTAGAGGTTGTGCCTCAATCATCTGTGAAGACTTTCACTGAAAATCTTCAACCGAAGCCATGGAATCCTCACTCGAAGAAGCACAAGTTCAAGGTTGATGACTTCTTTGGTGAGTGCCATTTCTTCTCAGATTTCAATCCCTATGGCTCTGCTCTCCATCATCGCAAGCACTTCTGGACTGCTTCTCGGATGAACTTTTATTCCTCGTTGTTGTTTGAAAAGGAAAAAGTGTTTGACCATATGCAAATTCCTCATGTGGACATGGAGTCACTTCCCGATTCACTCCAGTCCTCATTGTTCTTCACAATGCAGGGCTACTCAACTTCTGCATAGACATCTGCGACTGGAATGAAGATCTAATTCTTCAGTTCTATGCCACTTTGCATCTGACAGGCAATGTTGACGATATGAATTCATGGGTTCTGGAATGGATGAAAAAAATACTCATCACAAAGCTCCGACCTCTGCATTGTTTCATGCCGTCCCAGTCACTCCGCCCACTGAAGGAGCACCGAAACTCTATGAAGAACCTGAACTACAGAATCATCTGATGCAAGTGCTGATGAAGCCTTTGAAGGCTGGCCAAGCTGCAAGGACAATTTTTCTCTTCAAGGATTTGTTGTATGTCCCAAGGAATGTCTATCGCATTCTGGCCAAAACCCTCAGTCCCATTAAGGGGCACAACTCTGAGGAAGAAGATGTTGTTGGCATCATGAAGAACTTGATTTTTAACATCATGCATGGTATCCCAATCAACTATCATGATTTCTTCATGAGGACTTTGTCCAATGCTGCTTTGTCACCTTTTGAGTTGAAGCCTTACGCTCCGTGGATCATGAAATTCATCAGATCAAGGACTTCCATTCATTACAAGGCTGACTTTAAGAATCATCTCAGCTATTTGCTACCACTTGAAGTCCTCAAGTGGACTATTACCTCAGCTGATGAGAAGGGCAAGGCTACAATTATTGATGAAGGCACTCGTCCTTTGGATGGATAATTTTGAAAGGCAGCAGCCTACTCTACAAATGATGATTCTGCCACTCATGACTGACCGTGAGCTGCTCCTAAGTCTTCATCATAAGGTGGATAGAAATCACAAGTGGGTCAAGCATCAGTTTGGTGCAATTCTTCAGAACATGGCTGTCACTCAAAACTTTGTGAAGAAGAATCACTTTTATCTGCATCAAGTCTTCGACCGCACGTGGGCTATTCTTTCACATATCTACACTTGTGATGAACTCAAGGAGATGGACTTCCAACAGGACTTTGACTGGTCTCAGCCACCTTTGAAGAAATTCAAGGTCATAGTTCCTCAGCTGGTCGTCAGCTCATATTCTTCCTAGCACGACACGGTCGAAACTGAAGATTTGGACGACACTACAGCAGGCCCTACAACAACGAACGACCCCAACAACGCTAGCGCTCCTCCATCGACATCATGATGATATTCTTCAGGGGCGTTAGTCCTCCCTTTTCGTCTGTTTGGTCATTTGATGACAAAGGGGGAGAAATTTGAGTTAGTCTTCAAGCGGGTCTATATATGGACGTTTTTTCTAAGTTACAACTCTTGGTCTTCTGAAGTATTTGTTGGACTGAGTTGTAAACTTAAGTCCTATGGTGGTCTGATACTTTTTCTCTATTTTTCTGCATGCTATTTCCTCATATATGTTAATGCACGCATGTTGAATTACATCAGCCACCATATTTCATCATGCATTTCAAATTCTTCATTCGATATGTTAAATGCGTGTATGAATTACAAGATCTAGGGGAAGATCTCCATGATTCTACTCTTCAATGTGCATTCCTCTTCCAAAGCAATTTCCTCAAATATGCACATCTTCAGGGGGAGTTCTTCTATACCTTGCAATCAAATTCCTCAATTCTTCAGGGGGAGTTCTTCTATACCTTGCAATCAAATATGCACATCTTCAGGGGGAGTTCTTCTATACCTTGCAATCTTCAGGGGGAGTTCTTCTATACCATTGAAAACCTAACCTATTTCTCATCAATCACCAAAAAGGGGGGAGATTGTAAGTGCATCTAGTGCCCCTTAGTGATTTTGGTGTATTGATGACTTATATGTTAAGGGACTAATATGTTTGTGAGCGTACATAGGCTCTATAAGTCGATGAGGAGTTTGATATTTACGATCCATGTCGACCCCTAAAAATGTATGTCTTCAGCTGAAGACTTTGGTTCTCCTGAAAATTTTGAAAGTGAAGAAATTAGTGTGACCTTGAAGACTTGGATATTCATGCGAGGATTATGAAGCATGAAGACTTTTGTTTTTGTAGTTTCATTTTATCTTTCTTGAGTCATAGGAAACACCATACTATTAAAAGGGGTCGAGGTAATACTAAGGAAACTGATTTCCAAGTGATGCTCATCTCAAAATCCTACACCTACCCAATCCTTTCGAGTGAAGCCATTGGAAATCTCATACCAGTTTAGTCAATTTCTTCAGTGAAAAAGACGATGATCTCCTGGTCTCTGAGGAATTTTTTCTGACTAAGGATTTCGGAATTCGCCAGTACGGATTGCATACACAGTGAGGAACATGATAGCCCTGAGGAATTTGAACCTCAAATTTCCGACCATTGTTGTGCAATGCGCCAGCTGTCCAAAATATGTACCCACCTAACGGTCATATCATTGAAGGGCATTTATGTCTTATCATGTCGGGCTGCTCCCTAGGCTATAAATAGCCCCCCCTATAAACACTAGCTGGTTGGCGGCTCCGAGACAAACTGACACTTGTCATTGAGAGGATCCCATCCTGCGAGGTCTTTAGCGAAAATCATCAAGTGAGGAAAACCCAAAACCCAAACCCAAACACCTACAAACCCAAAGTGACTGAGCATCATTGAAGAGATTGTTCCTGTGTGGAACTGACACTTGTTACCTTTGAGGATTGCGTATCCTCCAGAAGGTTAGGCGTCATGGTCTGAGCATCCAAGAAGAATTGTGGATCACCGAGTGAGCAAGTCCGTGAAGGTTTCGAAGTCACCTGAAGACTTACCATGAGTATTGGGAGAGGTATGTGTGACTTTAGCTCAAGGAGAATACGGTGAGGACTGTGTGTCCGGGACTGTGTGTCCTCAAGTTTAAATACACAGCCGCTCCAACCAGACGTACAACTATCACAACAGTTGGAACTGGTCTACCAAATCATTCTCTTCACCAAGACAACTGGTTCCATTTCCTCACCCTTTCATTTCCTCATTCATGTGTTGATGAACCTGATCATTACTGTTTGAAGATTTCGACTAAAGTTTTTCTCTAATTCCTCTTCCTAATTCTTCAGTCACTTAGTCTTCAGCCTGCTTATCCTGTTATCATGCTATATGTTGGGGATATTACCACTGGGCGTGAACCGGCCTACCTGGGCCGGGTTAGCTTCATTAGTAGTTTAAAGGTGATTAAGCAGATGAAGGCCCAAGGCATGTAGTCGGTTTAGAACCTATAGCCGTAAACCGGCTTGATATGTAAACTTGCATTGTAAGTTTGGAATAGAGAGAGACTAACCGGGATACGAGTATGAACCGGTGTGGGACTCTGTGGACCGACGAGCGTCGCCCGTGTATATAAGGGGACGACCCGGCGGCGGTTCAAAGACAGACAACAACAACTCAAACCTAGGCGAAGCTTGTTTGCTCCCTAGCCATCGAAACCACATCAATTCCATCACAACTAGACGTAGGCTTTTACCTTCATCGAAGGGGCCGAACTAGTATAAACCCTTGTGTCTTTGTGTCCGCTTTAACCCCTTCAAGTTAACCCGTAGCGATGGCTCCACGACTAAGTCCTTTCACAAGGACATCTGTCGTGACAAATCCACGACAGTTGGTGCCCACCGTGGGGCTATCACACGATGGTTTGATGATCTTGGAGGGCAAGCTCAAAGGACTCGAAGGCTATGCTGTGGGCCGGATGACGAAGAGTCGTCGCGGCAAGCTCTACATCGACGATGCAGGATGGGGTCCCAAAGCCGGCTCGATCGAGTACGGGTACCGGGTCCCCTTTGGTGGCATACACATTTTTATCAGCAAGATTGGTGAGCCTGGGCCTGAGCCGGACATCCGCACCGACCTCGTCGAGACAGCTCAGCGTGCAAGATCTACCCAGGTTAAATCGGCCGTGAAGCGTGCCTTCGTGCGAGTCATACACGGAGGAGAGCATGGGGACGAGTCAGAATACGGTAGCGAGACCGTCGTCTATTCCGGCGACGAGTCCTCAACCAGAGAGACCGAATCATTGTACCAGTTGCAAGACAACCATATTAGGGGCTGTTTCGATGGCGACAGTATTCCGGACCCCCCTGAGCAGATCAACCGGGTTGGAATATTCATGGCCGGTACGCAGGCGGCGAATCACTCCTCGACCGCAGCAGCAATGTTCTCCGGATCAGCAGCGGCAGTGGCAGCAGGTGCAGGAGGCCTTGTGCGCCCACCGGTTCAAGTTCTGTCTGACCTGTTTGATGCACTAGCTGTACTTATGGCAGAGGCCAATCCGGCGGATCAGGAGGCCCATGATGCAGAGGTTGCAAAGGTGAGAGAACAAATCACACAAGCCAAAGCCGACCTGGCAGCAGAGAAGGACAGGATGGCCGCAGAGCGGACCGCTTTGGACGCCCAGGCCTATAAGCTCATGCTCGACCAGAATGCATCACAGGAAGTCTTGAAGCGGAAACACAGATCACGCCTGCCGTTAGGGTTCGACCCTCGAAATCTCTTTCACACTCCGGGAGCTGGAACCAGTAATCCGCCGGGGCACCTGGAGGTAAACCGGGTCGAGGCACCGGGGCCAGGAGCGACGTTCCAACCCCGCCTGATGGAACCTCCTCGGCAGAACATTGTGATTCCTCTGCCGGTCTAGACACCTCCGGGTCATTATTCTAATCCTATGGACAATCTCGTCGCAGCTGCTGCGCGATTAGAAGCTATCCCGGTCGAAGGAGACTCTCCGCAAGCAATAGAGACGCGCCGGGTTAAGGAACTTCTCCGAACCGCTTTGATTCAACAGGAGGCATATTCATACAGCCGCGATCGGATTCATTCCACACCTCGTCCAAGCCGGAGCTATAGTAGGTGCCTGGATGAACCGGCCATATCAAGCAATGCACGGGGCCGTGAAGCGGCCGTGGCAATAACCCGGCTGGTGGTGTTCACGATGCTCAGGATGTAGTGGACCGGGCCTGGGCATGAAGGGAGGCCGAGTTAGCAGCACAAAACAAGGCGGATCAGCTTACACCGGTTCATCCTACCACCTCTGCTAGGCCAGGGGTCGCATCTAGCTTGGGAGTGCCTTGTTTAGTCCCCGCTTTATGCAATGTACGCCTGCCCAAGGACTTCAAGGGCCCGCGCAAGGTGCCAAATTACACTGCTGATTTATCTCTGAAAGCGTGTGTAGAGAGTTATGAGATGGCAATGGAGATGCTGGATGTGGATGAGACCGCGTGTGCAAAGTACTTCACCATGATGCTTGAAGGCACAACCCGTACTTGGTTGAAAAGCCTGCCGCCTAATTCTATCAGTTCATGGGCCCAGTTGTGGACCCAGTTTATCCAGAATTTCAAAGATACGTGTAAGCAGCCTAAGTCCATAGTAGACTTGGCGGCTTGTGTTTAGGAGGACGGAGAGTCAACAACCCATTGGGTACGCCACGTTTCTGATGTCTTGCACTTGTCTGACAGGATCAATGCTGACTCTGTGATCTTAACCCTAGAGGGCAACTGCCGGTTTAAGCCTCTAAAGCAGAAGTTGGGGCGTATGAAGCGGTTCTGTAATGACATGGGAACTCTCATGGCCGCTTTAGTGAAGTATGCTAATTCTGATAGTACCAAGGATCTCGAGACTGACGATGACGAAGCAGGGAAGGGAAAAAAGAATAGCAACTCTAAGGGGCATCAATACAAACCGGCAGGCCATGGAAACAGAGGCAAGCGTAAGGCGGATGGCAGCATGGACTTTGTGGCTAACACTAATGCGCAGGACAAGGGTCAACGGCGCAGAGGTAAAGCGGCAAATCGTAATGGGGCTCCAAATCCTAACCCGGATCGCTTAAACTATTTGCTGAATCAGCCTTGCCCAAAACACGGGACAAAGGAGGCGCCGGCTAACCACCTTTGGAAGGATTGTTAAATTATGCAGGAATTTAAAAACTCTAATGCCTTCCGGTATGACCGTGGGTCAGGTGGTGGCTCAGGATCCGGTTTCCATGGGCCGGGTCACGATGGAGCTTCTGGTTCAGGTTTCAATCAGGGCGGTAGTAATAACCAGGATAATCAGAACGGTCAAGGGGGTTACAACCAACAGCAGCAGCAGCAGCGGTCGAGTTATCAGAGCCAGCCAAAACAGTTGAACAATGGGCAGTATCACGTTTTCACAACTAGCTTGGATAAGCGCGACCGGAAACTTCATAAGCGAGCAGTGAACTCTGTTGAACCGGCCGTACCGCGTTATTTACGCTGGTCGGAGCAGCCTCTCGTGTGGAGCAGGGAGGATCACCCCCCCGGGTTGACAATCCGTGCCAGTTGGCATTAGTGGTAGACCCTCAGGTGGGAGGTTATAAATTCACCAAGGTACTCATGGATTGAGGGAGCAGTATTAACATCCTCTACTATGAGACATTCCGCCGCATGGGGCTAACAGACAAGGATCTCAGACTGTCTAATACGGTGTTCCATGGTGTGGTGCCTGGCAAACCAGCATATCCTGTTGGTAAGATAGCCCTGGAGGTGGCTTTTGGGGACGAGCATGATTCCCGATCCGAGACACTAACCTTTGAGGTGGTGAAGATCTGGAGCCCGTATCACACCTTGTTTGGGCGGCCGGCTTATGCCAAATTCATGGCACGGCCTTGTTATATCTATTTGCAGCTCAAGATGCCGGGTCACAAAGGGACAATAACGTTTCATGAGAGCCGCAAGATTGCTTTGGATTGTGAGGAAGGTGATGCGGCCTATGTAGAGTCGGTTTGTGCCACGGAGGAGTTAAAATATTATAGGGACAATGTTGATCCGGTGGACATGACCCCTTTGAAGAAGCCAACTACGGAGCATGATTCAGATCTGAAGTTCAAATCAGCGGCTGAGGCCAAGCTTGTTGACTTCGTGCCCGGCAATTCGTCCAAGCAGTTCACTGTCAATGCCAACTTGGACCCTAAATAGGAAAGCGCGCTCATCCAGTTCATCCGTGAGAATCGGGACATTTTTGCATGGAAGCCTTCTGACATGCCAAGTGTACCGAGGGAACTCGCTAAGCACACTCTTAATGTTGATCCCAAGTATAAACCGGTAATGCAATTCCTCCGCGGATTTAACGAAGAGAGGCGCAAAGCTATTGGGGAGGAGGTGGCCAGGCTCTTAGCAGCTGGTTTTATCATTGAAGTGTTCCATCCAGAGTGGCTTGCTAACCCGGTGCTGCTTCTTAAGAAAAATGGCACTTGGCGTATGTGTGTGGATTATACGGATCTTAACAAGGCTTGTCCAGCGGATCCTTTTGCCCTCCCCCGCATTGACCAGATTATTGATGCCACGGTGGGTTGTGAGCGTTTGAGTTTTTTGGATGCGTATTCTGGGTATCATCAGATCAAAATGGTGGTTAAGGACCAGGAGAAGACGGCATTTATTACTCCCTTTGGAGCCTTCTGCTATGTATCTATGCCTTTTGGGCTCAAGAGCGCCCAAGCCACTTATCAACGGTATGTACAGAATTGCCTGCATAAACAGATCGGCCGCCATGTGCACGCCTATGTGGATGATATTGTAGTCAAGTCAAGGCAGAAGGAAACACTGGTTGATGATTTAAAGGAAACCTTTGACAACTTGCGGGTTTATAAGATGATGCTTAACCCTGCCAAATGTGTCTTTGGTGTTCCGTCAGGCAAGTTACTGGGCTTCCTTGTGTCCAACAGAGGAATTGAGGCTAATCCGGAGAAGATTACGGCTATCACCTCCCTGGCTAAACCGAATTGTATCAACGATGTTCAGCGTTTGGCGGGTCGGATCGCCGCACTGAGCCGGTTTGTCAGCCGCCTCGGAGAGAAGGCCATCCTTTTATACCAGATGTTGAGAAAGATAGATCAATTCATCTGGAGTCCAGCTGCTGATGAAGCATTGGAGGACTTGAAGCGGCAATTAGCCAATCCGCCCGTTCTTGCAGCTCCGGTCGACAAGGAGCCGTTATTGTTATACGTAGCGGCCAATGCTCATGCAGTTAGCGTGGCTATTGTGGTAGAACGCAAGGAGGCAGGCAAGGAGTATCCGGTTCAGCGGCCGGTTTACTATATCAGCGAGGTGCTTATTGAATCCAAGCAAAGGTATCCGCATTGGCAGAAGCTGGTATATGGAGTTTTCATGCCAAGCCGGAAGTTGAAGCAGTATTTCCAAGGGGACCCTATCACAGTGGTCAGTTGAGCTCCCTTGGGCGATATCATACAGAACCGGGAGGTGACCGGCCGGATTGCCAAGTGGGCTATAGAACTTGGGCCGCACGGATTGAAGTACGTACCCCGGATGGCGGTGAAGTCTCAAGCACTTGTTGATTTCATCAATGATTGGATTGAGTTGCAAGCACCAGAGGAGAAGCCGGATCACACATATTGGACTATCCATTTTGATGGATCCAGGCAATTGGAAGGCTCGGGGGCTGGAGTCGTGTTAACTTCCCCACGAGGTGATAAGTTTTGTTATGTTCTCCGCTTAATGTTCCCTTGTACTAATAATGTAGCTGAGTATGAAACCTTGCTCCATGGTCTCCGGATGGCTAAAGAGATGAATCTAAGTCGGGTTAAGTGCTTCGGTGACTCGGACCTCGTGGCTCAACAGGTGTCTGGCACTTGGGATTCTAAAGACCCACTCATGGCTACATATCGTCGTGAGGTGGATATTGTTGCAGGTCACTTCAAGGGTTATCAGGTGGATCACGTGGATCGTCGAAAAAATGAAGCGGCGGACATGAACAGTTCCTTATCCGGAGGCTCAATTGGTGGCAGCCCTGCATGTTATACCGGATTGGACAGTTCCTTATCTTGCGTACATGAACCGAGGAGATTTGCCAGAGGATGAGACTCTAGCCAGGCAGATAGTCCGGCGATCCAAATCTATGACAATTATCAATGGCGAATTGCATCATTGCAGTGTATCAGGGGCGTTTCAACGCTGCGTCTCTCCTGAGGAAGGTTGTGAAATTTTACGCGAAATCCATGAAGGGGATTGTGGTCACCATGCTGGTTCAAAGTCTCTGGTGGCTAAGGCGTTTCGTCACGGGTTTTACTGGTTGACAACTCATGCTGATGCTGAGGACTTGGTTAAACGGTGTGATGGCTGTCAGAAATTTTCAAGGCATGCTCATGTGCCGGCTCAAGAATTGAGGATGATTCCAATTACTTGGCCGTTTGCAACATGGGGGCTGGATATGGTCGGACCTTTTAAAAGATCCAAGGATAAGAAAACCCACCTTTTGGTGGCAGCTGACAAGTTTACCAAGTGGGTTGAAGCGGAGCCTGTCAGCAAGTGTGATGCGGCTACAGCGGTGCAGTTCATTAAAAAGGTGATTTTCCGGTTTGGCTTTCCACACAGTATCATTACTGACAATGGTACCAATTTATCCAAGGGTGCTATGAAGGAATTCTGTGAACGTGAGCACATCAGACTTGAGTATCATCAGTGGCTCACCCCCAGTCCAATGGGCAGGCAGAACGAGCTAATCAAGAGATCTTGCAAGGCATCAAACCCCGGCTTATGGTTCCTTTGCAAAGAACACCAGGATGTTGGGTTGAAGAGCTACCATCTGTGCTATGCAGTATCAACACTACGCCCAACTGATCTACAGGATACACACCGTTTTTTATGGTCTACAGAGCAGAGGCGGTTCTCCCTAGTGATATCCGGCATGATTCGCCTCGTGTGGCGGCTTATGTTGAAGCGGACAATGAGACAGCACGGCAAGATGCTTTGGACCTATTAGATGGGGAGGGTGACATAGCGGCTGCCCGCTCGGCAATTTATCAACAAGATCTTTGTTGCTATCACAGTCGCAGGGTCAGAACCAGAACTTTTCAAGAAGGAGATTTGGTGCTTCGGCTCATCCAAGATCAGACGGATATGCACAAGTTATCCCCACCTTGGGAGGGACCTTTCGTGGTCAGCAAGAATCTGCACAATGGGTCGTACTATCTGATTGATATTCAAGAGCATAAAGACTCACACACATCAGAGGAGGAGACCAACAGGCCGTGGAATATAGCTCATCTTCGGCCTTACTACACTTGAGCCATCGACTCTATCTATGTACATATTATGGCAGTGTATATATTATCATTGATATAATCAAACCGGAGCCTCAGCTAAAGCGGGGTCTCTGTCCTTTCATATCATGTGTGGTTACATGGAGTGGTCCTGTTTTAAAGCGGCCTCCGGTTTACCCATTGAAATTTGCTTTTCAAAAAAAGCTTTGTGATATCACTTGGGGCCTTGGTCATGTCCGAACCTATGCGACACCTTTTGATAGGCGAAAGCCACCAGATCACTTGGGGACATGGTCAAGTTTGAACCAGTCACGCCTCTTGATCGGCCTAAGGCCACAGAATCACTTGGGGGCTTGGTCGAACCCGAACCATTGCCACGCCTTTTGATCGGCATAAATGCCACGGCTTCATTTGGGGACCTGGCTGACTTGAACCATTGTCACTCCTATTGGGGGCTTGGTCCTGTCCGACCGTGGTAACACCATCTGATCAGCTCAGTAAAGCATGTTTTTGCAAATGGTTTTTATCATTGCCTTTGCTTCCATATTTCTTTTATGACTATTCTTCAATTTTTGTTGTGTTTCCCTTAAACCAACAACACTTTTTTACCTGTTCAGCTGACGGAAATCGGTTCATTTGTACTCCGGAGAAATATGTCCGGTTTAACTTTCCTGTTAACATCATGAAGTAGCAGGGGGGCTCATAATGACCCACCACGGTTTACATGGGAGTTCTTTTCTCCCCTTTGATGGTAACGGTTTATAAAACCTCCGTTTCAAGCCTGGCTAAGCCAACTTTATGCCTAGCGATGGCAGGTATTTTGTATCGCATATTTGATTATATGTTTTAAATACATTGATATATATATATATATATCAAGGTTATAAACCGGTTGGCGGTATAACCGCCACCGCAGTTCAAGATTTTCTGATTGCAGGAAATATAAATTGAGGATTTCAAGCAAAAGCATCAGTACGTATGCACGAAGGCATATTTAAAGTAGAAGTATTGGCTATTCTATTACAAGGCAACGCGGTGCCCAAATAAGATCATTGTTATTTTGGCAAATCATAATAAGGCAGTTGTTTAAACCGGCTTTCGGTTCAAGCCTGCTCATCAAACCGGTCTGATGGTTGTGGGTCGTCCCGCGCCGCTTCAGCTTCCTCATCTCTATCCATTGGCTGGAAATCAACAGTAGTCTAGTCGATTCCCATTAAAGCTTGAAAGACAGCCTCTTCATGGATCAGAGAAGACTATTCAATATCAGGAGCAAAAGTATGCTTACGGATTGGAGGAACCAAATTCTCCGCTTCAGGAATTGGTGCAGCCACTCGTTTGTTCTGATCATTGTACTGAGCTTGATAATGTGACAAGTCGGCCTCTTCAGCCAATTGACAAGCTAGGGGGCGTACTGCACGGTTTATTTCCCTCAAATCATCTTCATTGAACTCTGAGCCATCTTCCTTCAAGCTGGGATAGCCTTGAGCTGCTTCAACAGGATCGAAATCCGGCACCCATGCTTTTGCCCGGATTATGGCGTTAATGGCTCCGGTTCGAGCAGCAGATTTTTTCAGTTCTTCAATCCGAGCAGGAAGCATTGACAACCTATTAAGAGTGTCTTGGATTAAAGTGGGTGCCGGATTGTTATGAGATGCAGTGGTGATGATCCGTTGCGCTCCGATATACAGCTGTTCAATTAAAGTGTAGGCACCCTTCAACTTCTTCCGAACATCTGACCCTAAGTGACCAATGTGTGTACCTGCAACAATACAGGAAAGATCACAAACCGGATCTATTATAAGCAGCCCAGAGTTGTCCAGGAAACCAAAAGGAGCTTACCAAAGATAGCAGCGGTCATGGAATGTAGTTGCCGCTTTACGGCGGTCAGCTCGTCTACCACCGGTTTAAGGGCACCTTCAGCGTTTTCAGCTCTTTTTATTAAATCGGCCTTCTCAGTGGCCCAATCAGTCCGCTCCTTCTTGAAGCCCTCTTTCAGCTGTTCTGTGATGCTCAAAGCGCTGGTTATTTCTTCCCTTGCCTTGTCGGTTTTAGCTTGTTGGGTTTTCAAAATTTCCTGCAGATCAGTAATCTGGTCCTCTTTGATCCTCACTTCAGCCTGCATAAAGACAGTGCTTGGCTTTCAACAAACGGTACAAGAATTTGAAGTACCAACCACATAACAAGTTATACGCTTGATACTTGGGGGCTAATGCACCTTCAATTTTCATGTATTACTAAATCGCAAAGTCCCAAGCTCAATACAGGTATTCAACTTGGCACTTGGGGGCTAATGGCTATTTGCTCAGTTATGTTCTGATGTTAGAGTTTTTATTGGAGTCCCGGTTTAACTATACTAAGTTGAACCGGCCCTTGGGGGCTACATTGATGGATTTCAAAGTATTGAGGACTATATTCAAGTCTCGGCTTGAAGAAGGTTACAAACCGGCCCTTGGGGGCTAGGAGGATTAATACAGTGGTAGTAATTAAAGAAAGAAGAAGCACAAGGAAGTTACCTCAAATTTATCTCTCATCATCTTTACCATGCCAGCTTCACAGTCACGACTAGTATATAGCCGGTTCAAGTAACTAGAATGAAGATCTCGGGCACTCAGAGCAGCATATGTTTCCAGATCAACATCCCATTTGCCTTTGTTCATGGCAGAAAAATCTTCTTTCACAGTATGCTTGGCCAAAGCAACAGGATTCCCTGGTTCAAAGCGACCTACGCCGGTAATTACAATGTCATCATCCTTGGACTCGCCGGTTTGGGTTGGCGCGGTCGGTTTATCGGCAGGCTTTGAAGGACTGCGGGATCCATCAATCCGGACGGAGCTGGCAGGCTGGTCAACAGGGACTGAGGTATCGATAGGCCTTTTATCAGTAATAGCATCATCTTGAAAAGGAGGATCATTGGGAATATCTTCAGGAACGAACGCTTCAAGATCTGGTGTTTTATCCTGTTCAGGGGCAGCGTCTTCCTCGGTCGCTTTATTCAGGCGGGCTTTCTTGCTTGGTTTAGGTTTAGCCCTGAAAGAGAAACAAAGAGTCAAGGAACAGCATAAGTTATAACGTGGTATACCAGAAGCATATATTCAGTCTAGCTTACCCAAGAACCGTTTTCAGTGGTGGTAGCTGAGTGGCCGACGATTCACCAGAGGAAGAATGGGAAGTAACCTGATAATCGGAGTCGGAGGGATCAAGAGGTTGACGGATGAAACCCGCTTTAGGACATAAATTAATAAAAAGGTCGGAGACCTCGGAGCGGCGTTTTCGAACCGGACAGTTTGGTAAACCGGCGGAGGTAACTACCTGGCCGCTGTGCCGGGTTGTGCCGAGAGCTTCATGTTGCTGAGTCTTCATAAGAAATTTGGGATCCAAGTAAGCAAGAGGATGAGAAAATTTAACTTTCCGATTTGCCTGGCGAAATTTTGTCAAAGGCAAAGGATCTGAATCAGAAGAGAGAGTAGTTACCTCAGCGATATCAGCATTACTGGCTTCAGCGTCGTCTTGACAAGTATCATCATCAATAAGGCGTGGAAAAAGTAAGCCTACTGAATCGAGTTCTACCTCAAGGTCCAAGTTACCCACATCATCATCAATAGCCGGATCAGATGAAGCAGTGGTTTTCCTCTTTTTAGCAGGCTTCTTGACAACATTGGTCTTGAGTCGGGTTGACCGTTCTGTTTTCTCCGGTTTGTCTTGTGGAAGCTTCTTGCTCCAAAACGGATTATCACCCTGGGTAAGCAACAATTGATGTCAGACAAAGATAGCAATAACAGGATTCAGTAAAAAGTACAATCAAAATCTTACAGCTGGCGGTTTGTTGGCAGCACAGAAAGGGGGCAGGCCGGTTTGAGCGCAGATGTGCTCTGGTTCGTTCAGCATTTTCTTCACAGCCTCTATGACTTCATCATCGGAGAGCTGGATGTTGGTGTGTCGGAGTGGGTCATCAACGCTACCAGTATACTGGCACATTAAACCGGAGCGCCGGTTGAGAGGCAGTATGCTCCATGATATCCAACAGCGTGCGAGATCTACTCCTGTTAAACCGTTGGCCATGAAGGCTCGGAGCTTGGATAATTGCGGAGCGTATTTACTCCTCTCCTTGGAACTTAACCTTTGTGGGAAGGGGTGTGTGTTACTGAGCCGCTCCGGACGAAAGCCAGGCAAAGGATTTTCATCATCAGGGGAAGTATCTTTGCAGTAGAACCATGTTGCATTCCACTCCTTGGGGTGGCTGTGTAGTCTGGCATGGGGATAAGTGATTTCTTTCCTTTTCTGAATTGCCATACCGCCCAATTCGGTATTGGGACCATCAGTGAATTCTGTGCGGCTGTTTAAGGGGAAACAATCTCTAAACAATTCAACTGTGGGTTCCTCTTGAAGGTATACCTCACAAAGTACTTGGAAGTGACATAAGTTGGTAACAGAGTTGGGGCCAGTGTCTTGCGGGCGAAGTTGAAAATTGGCTAACACATCCCGATAAAATTTAGAACCGGGCGGCTTGAAGCCCCGGGCTAAATTGTCTGCAAAAATCACAACCTCTCCCTCCTGAGGTGTGGGAGGACATTCATCACCAGGAACCCTCCAGTGGATAGTATCTTTGCTGTCTAAAGCACCAATCGAGACTAAATCATCCAGCTGAGTTTCTGTGACGCGAGAAGGAACCCAGTTGCATTCATATATTTGTTTGGCCATAATGAGATCTACAAGAACTAAGTGATTCCAGTTCAAGGATGCGCTGGTATGAACAATGTTAAACTGGATGCAGCACATTTAAACCGGATTTTTATGAAGCGGCATCATATGGCTAAAGAGTTCTGGCGGTTCAACCAAGGGGACTAATGGCATATACCGGTTTGTTAACTTTTTCTATATTAAGTTAAACCGCCTGATCTAAACGTTGAAAGCAATTGAGGTTGCGGATGGCTAAGTATGCAGAAACAGGTTTCACAAGGTCTTATTGCAGCAATGGATCTGAAGCAAGTTCAGAAAAATAGAAATATTCAAAAGGTTAAAGCAGAACATAAGTAAATCAATGGGTAGGAATGTGGATGAGATCTATATACTTGAGCATAAAACTACAGGCGGATGCTAAAAAGCTACTGCTGGTCAGAGCAGGGTTTCACGGATATGTCCAGGAGTCTAGGTACGAGTATGGACAAGTGATGAACACGGCAAGAACATGAAACCCTAGAATAGATCTATGTTAAGAAGAACAGAAGGCTTACCAGAGTCGAGGAAGACGCGGAAGGCTACCGCGGTGCTCTGGTGCGTTCAGGTTGATGCAGCGGCCCAAGACGGTGCAGAGGTCAACGGCGGCTGCGGAGCTCCGAGGCTGGCGACACGAGGAAGACGAAGAGAAAGAGACGAAGGGGAGAAAAGGAAATGACCCTTTGGTCCTATTTATAAGGCAGGGGACGTGTGTCAGGTGCACGAATCCAGGAGCCACAAGATTCGGAAGTGGAGCTGCTGCCTTGGGTATCACAGATCTATTAATAAAGGAAGGCGTCATAAATGTTAACTTCATGATGACGTCATGCCGGTTTACAGCAACCAGAGATGATGACGACATGGCGGTTTACCAATTACCAGAAGATGTTGAAGACAAAGATTTTTGTGAAGGATTGACATGAACCAGTTCAAATCAATCTAGGGCCTAATGTTGGGGATATTACCACTAGGCGTTAACCGGCCTACCTGGGCCGGGTTAGCTTCATTAGTAGTTTAAAGGTGATTAAGCAGATGAAGGCCCAAGGCCTGTAGTTGGTTTAGAACCTGTAGCCGTAAACCGGCTTGATATGTAAACTTGCATTGTAAGTTAGGAATAGAGAGAGACCAACCGGGATATGAGTATGAACCGGTGTGGGACTCTATGAACCGACGGGCGTCGCCCGAGTATATAAGGGGACGACCCGGCAGCGGTTCAAAGACAGACAACAACAACTCGAGCCTAGGCGAAGCTTGTTTGCTCCCTAGCCATCGAAACCACATCAATTCCATCACAACTAGACGTAGGCTTTTACCTTCATCGAAGGGGCCGAACTAGTATAAACCCTTGTGTCTTTGTGTCCGCTTTAACCCCTTCAAGTTAACCCATAGCGATGGCTCCACGACTAAGTCCTTTCACAAGGACATCTGCCGTGACAAATCCACGACACTATATGTACTCTGTGCTTGTTTTCATTTCATCATGATGACTATGCTGTTGCTCTGTTCTGTTTATTGTTGAGTACTTATTCCGCTGCTAGTGTGTCGTTGCTTAGGAATTTCTTCACCTAGAAATTCCCCAGTGAAAAATTTGTAATTATTGCCTATTCAGCCCCCCCCCCCATCTAGTGGATATAACGCACTTTCAGCAATGCACGTGCTACCTTTCAAAGATGTATGACTGCTATATTTCCCGAGTTCTGTGAAAAGATTGTTGAGGTTTTCATGGATTATTTTTTTGTTTATGGAACTTCTTTTGATTATTGCTTGAGCAACCTTGATCGAGTTTTGCAGAGATGTGAGCAAACTAATCTTGTCTTGAATTGGGAGAAGTGCCACTTTATGGTTAATGAAGGTATTGTCCTGGTACATAAAATTTCCGAACGAGGTATTGAGGTGGATAAAGCTAAAGTTGATGCAACTAAAAAAAATGCCATATCCTAAATATATTAAAGGTATTCGTAGTTTCCTTGGTCATGCTGGTTTCTATAGGAGATTTATTAAAGACTTCTCTAAAATTTATATTCCTCTTACAAATCTTTTACAAAAGGATGTTCGATTTGTTTTTTATGATGATTGTGTAGAAGCCTTTGAAACACTTAAGAAAGCCTTAACTTCTACACCTATTGTCCAAGCACCTAATTGGAACTTGCCTTTTGAAATTATGTGTCATGCTAGTAATTATGCTGTTGGTGATGTTCTGGTACAGAGAGTTGATAAGAAATTAAATGATATTCATTATGATAGAAAAACTCTAGACAGTGCCCAAAGAAATTATGCTACTACTGAAAAAGAATTTTTAGCAATTGTGTTTTCATGTGACAAATTCAGATGTTATATTGTCTCCAAAGTAATTGTTCACACTGATCATGCTACTATTAAATATCTTATAGAAAAGAAAGATGCTACCTAGACTCATTAGGTGGGTTATTTTGCTACAGAATTTATTTTCTTATCACTGATAGGAAAGGAGCTGAGAACCCCATAGTAGATAAATTGTCTAGGTTAGAGAATATTCTTGATAACCCACTACCTATTGATGATAGCTTTCCTTATGAACAACTAGCTGAAATAAATGTTTCTCATAACACACCTTGGTATGCTGACTATGCTAATTATATTGTTGTTAAATACATACCACCTAGTTTCACGTAGCAACAAAAGAAAAAAAAATTCTTCTATGATTTAAGACATTACATTTGGGATGACCCACATCTTTATAAAGAAGGAGTAGATGGTATTATTAGATGTTGTGTACCTGAGCATGAACATGAACAATTTCTACGAAAATGTCACTCTGAAGCTTATGGAGGCATCATGCGGGAGATACAACTGCTCATAAGGTATTGCAATCTGGTTTTTATTGGCCTACTCTCTTCAAGGAAGCCCGTAAAGTTTGTTTTCTCTTGTGATGAATGTCAAAAAATTGGTAATATTGGTAAGCGCCAAGAAATGCCTACGAATTATTCATTTGCTGTTGAACCATTTGATGTTTGGGGTTTTCATTATATGGGGCCTTTTCCTTCCTCTAGTGGGTATACTCATATTTTTTGCAGTTGATTATGTTATTAAGTGGGTAGAAGCTCTTCCAACCAATAGTGTTGATCATAACACTTCCATTAAAATTCTTAAAGAAGTTATTTTCCCGAGGTTTGGCGTCCCTATATATTTATTGACTGATGGTGGTTCACACTTTATTCATGGTGGTTTCCGTAAAATGCTTTCTAAATATGATGTTAACCATAGAATTGCATCACCTTATAATCCTCAATATAGTGGTCAAGTGAACTTTGCAATAGAGAAATAAAATTGATATTACAAAAAAACTGTTAATAGGTCCCGAAAGAATTGGTCTAAGCAATTGGATGATGCACTTTGGGCCTACAAAACAACATACAAATATCCTATGGGTATGTCTCCCTATAAAATGGTCTATGGAAAAGCTTATCATTTGCCTCTAGAGTTAGAAGATAAAGCTTATTGGGCAATTGAAGAACTCAACTATAATTTCGAACTTGCCGGTGAAAAGAGGTTATTTGATATTAGCTCATTAGATGAATGGAGAACCCAAGCCTATGAAAATGCCAAAAATTTTAAAGAAAAAGTTAAAAGATGGCATGACAAAAGAATCCAAAAGCGGGAATTCAAAGTTGGAGAATTTTTATTTTGTACAACTCTCGTTTCAGATTCTTTGCAGGAAAACTTCTCTCTAAATGGCAATGACCATATGTTATCGAAGAGGTTCACTGGTACGGCGAGGTGCTGTCCAAACGGTTTAACCTCTTTATGCCATGACATTTTAAACCATCGCCTAGTGAGTATGGGCGATAGGGGAGTCCTTCCCTCATGACCCAGAAACCGTCGGGGATAGGCTCTCCTGGCACGCACGCCCCGCAAAATGAGGTTGTGGGCGACGTGCGTGCGATCAAATATGATTATACAGGCCTAATCAGTTCTGGTCGTAAGTACATCCAACACAGTTAGTCCCAAACAAACGTTTCACTTTGTTATGTACATTCCACACAGTCAATCCAAGGAATACATTTTTGTTCATATGTACATCCCACAAAGTCAATCCAGGGAAATCATTTCCGTTCGTATATACATCCCACACAGTCAATCCAGGGAAAACGTTTTCGTTCGTATGTACATCCCACACAGTTTTATGTATAGGCTCGTGTGTGATAGGTGTAACTATCATACACGCTGTACCTTGGTTAACCGTTTGCTTTTAATCAACTACATCACACATGATTTTATGAAAAAAAACTGTGTGGCATTGGGCTATCCATCACAAGCGCTTTTATTGCTAGAACCGTTTGCAAAGTTCTATGACCCATTTAGCAGGTTTATTAGTTTAAAATTAATAATTCGAGAATTACGCAAATTCATATTCCATATTGAACAAGTTTTTGGCAATTTCATATACAACACATAAATATATTTTAACATCACAGTATGATAGCTACCTGAAAACAGCACAATACAACATATAGCTAGTTCAACTTCATAAGAACAATATGAGAACAATATTCATTTCCCTAATCGAGATCATCCAGGCTCGTCTTATCCACCTCTGCTTTCAGTTTAGTAAGAATTTGTTTTGCACTGGCCAACTGGGAAAGTGCCTCCTCCTTCGCCAACATCATCTTAGAAAAAGTCTGATTTAAAAAATCTGATCTCATTCTCCACCTTCCTCTTTTTATCCCGCATCTTCAAATATTCTTCAGCATTGACAACACTTTATCTAAGCCTACCTATGTTCTCTTCCTCATACATGCTCCAGAGCTTTGCTAGGCACATCTTCAAAGACTATGGCCACTCTTGTTCAACCCACTCCAAGTAAGAACACTTCCGTTCATCCTATAATATTTAAAACTAGATCAGTAACAATAGTAGGGGAAATGGATTTGTAGCAACATAGAAAATCACCAACTTTTTGTGAAAAACTGAAGAAAAAGTTAATTATGACATATCTTCTCAAAAAGATCAATGTGCAAATGAATTAATTGTTGTTGGGGAATGTTGCATGGGAAACAAAACATTGCCTACACTCACCAAAATCAATCTAGGAGATGAACATCTACAGAGGAGAGATTGCATCTACATACCATTGTAGATCGCTGAGTGGAAGCATTAATAAACGCCGTTGATGTAGTCAAACGTCTTCGTGATCCAATCACGATCCGCCCCCCGAACTCTGATCCAAGTGCCGAACGGAGAACACCTCCGTGTTCAACACACATACGGCTTGATGACGCCTTCACCTCGTCGATTCAGTGAGCGATGGTGAAGTAGTAGCTCGAGTCCCCTTGCAGCACGAAGGCATGGTGGCAGTGGTGGTGGAAGAATCTCAACAGAGCTTCGATAAGCGCTACGGAGAGGAAGAGGGATGCGAGGGAGAGGAGAGGCAACGCCGTGGTGTGGAGATGTGCTCTTGGGAGGAGGGGTGGCGTTCCTAGGGTTTCACCTAGGGGGCGGTGGCCAGGGCAGATGGGATCTCCCCTAGGATGACTTGCCCCCAAGCCGGGAGGTGGGAATCCCTAGGGGCAGCCCCAACCCTCTTCGTTACATGAGATGGGGTGAGGGGGTGGTCAGCCCCTTAGTGGGATGGTTTGCCCCCTCCCCTTGGCTCATGCCCCCCCCCAACACTTGCCGGCCCCCCGAAACCCCTTTGAGTGACGTTGGTCATCACCCTGTACCTTTGGAACAATTCCAGACTCCAATACCCTTCGTCCAATATATCGATCTTCACCTCCGGACCATTCCCGAGTTCCTCGTCATGTCTGAGATCTCATCCGGGACTCCAAACAACCTTCGGTAACCACCATAATGCCTCAACTATACTTATATCGTCACCAAACGTTAAGTGTGTACACCCTGCGGGTTCGAGAACTATGCAGACGTGACCGAGACACCTCTACGGTCAATAACCAATAGCGGGACCTGGATGCCCATATTGTTCCTACATATTCTACGAATATCTTATCGGTCAAACCTTGATGTCAAGGATTCAGCTAATCTCGTATGCAGTTGCCTTTGTGTATCGGTATGTTACTTGCCCGAGATTCGATTGTTGGTATCTCCATACCTAGTTCAATCTCGTTACCGGCAAGTCTCTTTACTCGTTCCATAATACAAAATCCTGTGACTAACTAATTGGTCACATTGCTTGCAAGCTTATTGTGATGTTTTATTATCGAATGGGCCATAGATACCTCTCTGTCGTACATGGTGACAAACCCTGTCTTGATCCATGCCAACTCAACAAACACCCTCGGAGATACCTATAGAGCACCTTTGTAGTCACCCAGTTACGTTGAGACGTTCGGTACACATAAGACACTCCTACGGTGTCAGCGAGTTGCATGATCTCATGGTTATAGGAACATATACTTGACATGCAGAAAAACGATAACAACAAACTTGATACGATCATATGCTACGTTCATAGTTGGGTCTTGTCCATCACATAATTCTCCTAATGATGTGATCTCGTTATCAAATGACAACTCATTTCCATGGCTAGGAAACCATAGGCATCTTTGATCAACGAGCTAGTCCGGTAGAGGCTTACTAGGGACATGTGTTGTCTATGTATCTACACATGTATTTGAGTTTCCGGTCAATACAATTATAGCATGGATAATAAACGATTATCATGAACAAGGAAATATAATAATAACCACTTTATTATTGCCTCTAGGGCATATTTCCAACAGTCTCCCACTTGCACTAGAGTCAATAATTTAGCAGTACAAGGTAATCAATCTAAGAGCCATAGAGATTCTAGTGTTGATCGTGCTTTGCCCGTGGAAGAGGTTTAGTCAATAGATCTGCAACATTCAGGTCCGTATGTACTTCGCAAATGTTTATGTCTTCCTCCTTAATGTAATCGCGGATGGAGTTGAAGCGTAGCTTTATGTGTCTGGTCCTCTTGTGAAATCTTGGTTCCTTGGCTAGAGCAATGGCACCAGTCTTGTCACAAAACAGAGTCATCGAGTCCAGTGCATTGGGCACAACTCCAAGATTTGTCGTGAACTGCTTCATCTAGACACCTTCATTTGCTGCCTCCGAGGCAGCTATGTACTCCGCTTCCCATGTAGAATTAGCTACCACACTTTTCTTGGAACTGCACCAGCTTACCCCTCCCCCATTTAAAATATATATGTATCCGGTTTGAGAATTAGAGTCATCTGGATCAGTGTCAAAGCTTGCATCGACGTAACCCTTTATGATAAGATCTTGATCACCTCCATAAGCGAGAAACATTTCCTTAGTCATTTTCAGGTACTTAAGGATATTCTTCACCGCTGTCCGGTGATCCACTCCGGGATTACTTTGAAACCTTTCGGACATACTTATGGCAAGGCTGACATCCGGTCTTGTGCATAACATCGCATACATGATGGAGCCTATGGCAGAGGTATAGGGGATAACACTCATCTTTTCTCTATCCTCTATAGTCGTCGGGCATTGAGTCTGACTCAACTTCACACCTTGCGAAACAGGCAAGAACCACTTCTTGGATTGGTCCATTTTGAACTTCTTCAGCATCTTATTAAGTATGTGCTTTATGAAAGTCCTATCAAGCATTCAAATCTATCTCTATAGATCTTGACACCTAATATGAAAGCAGCTTCTCCTAGGTCCTTCATTGAAAAACTCTTGTTCAAATATTCCTTCACGTTTTCCAAAAGTTCTATACTGTTTCCATTCAGCAATATGTCATCCACATATAACACCAAAAATGCTATAGAGCTCCCACTCACTTTCTTGTAAATACAAGCTTCTCCATAAACGTGTATAAACCTAAATGCTTTGATCACCTCATCAAAAATAATATTCCAACTCTGAGATGCTTGCACCAGTCCATAAATGGATCGCTGGAGCTGGAACACTTTGTCAGCATTCTCTGGATCGACAAAACTTTCCGGTTACATCATAAACAACCCTTCCTTAAGGAATCCGTTAAGGAACGCTATTTTGACATCCATTTGCCAGATTTCATAATCAAAAAATGCAGCTATTGCCAACATGATTCTGACGGACATAACCATCGCTACAAGTGAGAAAGTCTCATCATAGTCAACTCCTTGAACTTGTAAAAAACCCTTTGCCACAACTCAAGCTTTATAGACGGTGACATTACCGTCTGCGTCCGTCTTCCTCTTGAAGATCCATTTATTCTGAATGGCCATTCACCCTTCGGGTAATACTTCCACAGTCCATACTTTGTTTTCATACATGGATCCCATCTCGGATTTCATGGCCTCTAACCATTTGTTGCAATCTTGGCCAACCATCGCTTCTCCATAGCTCACAGGTTCATTGATGTTGATGTCCAACAACATGACCTCCAAGACAGGGTCACCGTACCACTCAGGAGTTGTACGTATCCTTGTCGACCTACGAGGTTCAATAGTAACTTGCTCCGAAACTTCGTGATCACCATCATTAGTTTCCTCTTCAACTGACGTAGGTGTCGCTGAAGGAAATATGCCTTAGAGGCAATAATAAAGTTATTATTTATTTCCTCATATCATGATAAATGATTATTATTCATGCTAGAATTGTATTAACCGGAAACATGATACATGTGTGAATACATAGACAAACTTAATGTCACTAGTATGCCTCTACTTGACTAGCTCATTAATCAAAGATGGTTATGTTTCCTAACCATAGACATGTGTTGTCATTTGATTAACGGGATCACATCATTAGGAGAATGATGTGGTTGACTTGACCCATTCCGTTAGCTTAGCACTTGATCGTTTAGTGTGTTGCTATTGCTTTCTTCATGACTTATACAAGTTCCTATAACTATGATATTATGCAACTCCCGTTTACCGGAGGAACACATTGTGTGCTACCAAACATCACAACATAACTAGGTGATTATAAAGGAGCTCTACAGGTGTCTCCAAAGGTACATGTTGAGTTGGCGTATTTCGAGATTAGGTTTTGTCACTCCGATTATCGGAGAGGTATCTCTGGGCCCTCTCGGTAATGCACATCAATATAAGCTTGCAAGCAATGTAGCTAATGAGTTAGTTACAGAATGATGCATTATGTAACAAGTAAAGAGACTTGCCGGTAACGAGATTGAACTAGGTATTGGATACCGACGATCGAATCTCAGGCAAGTAACATACCGATGACAAAGGGAACAACGTATGTTGTTATGCGGTTTGACCGATAAAGATCTTCGTAGAATATGTAGGAGCCAATATGAGCATCCAGGTTCCGCTATTGGTTATTGACCCAAAATGGTTCTCGGTCATGTTTACATAGTTCTCGAACCCGTAGGGTCCGCACGCTTAAGGTTTTGATGACAGTTATACTATGAGTTTATGAGTTTTGATGCACCGAAGTTTGTTCGGAGTCCCATATGAGATTATGTACATGACGAGGAGTCTCGAAATGGTCGAGACATGAAGACTGATATATTGGAAGCCTATATTCGGATGTCGGAAGTGTTCCGGGTGAAATCGGGATTTTACCGGAGTACTGGGAGGTTACCGGAACCCCCCGGGAGCTTAATGGGCCTACATGGGCCTTAGTGGAGAAGAGGAGAGGAGGCAAGGGCTGGGCCGCGCGCCCCTCCCTCCCTAGTCCGAATAGGACAAGGAGAGGGGGGCGGCACCCCCCACCTTTCCTTCCTCTCTCCCTCCTCCTTCCCCCCTTCTCCTACTCCAACAAGGAAAGGAGGGAGTCCTACTCCCGGTGGGAGTAGGACTCCCCTTGGCCCGCCCCTCCTTGGCCGGTGGCACCCTCTCCCTTGGCTCCTTTATATACGGGGCAGCGGGGCACCTCTAGACACAACAATTGATCTCTTGATCTCTTAGCCGTGTGCGGTGCCCCCCCTCCACCATAGTCCTCGATAATATTGTAGCGGTGCTTAGGGGAAGCCCTGCGACGGTAGAACATCAAGATCGTCACCACAACGTCGTGCTGACGGAACTCTTCCCTGACATTCTACTGGATCGGAGTACGGGGATCGTCATCGAGCTGAACGTGTGGTAGAACTCGGAGGTGACGTAGTTTCTGTGCTGGATCGGTCGGGCCGTGAAGACGTACGACTACATCAACCGCGTTGTTCTAATGCTTCCACTTTCGGTCTACGAGGATACGTGGACAACACTCTCCCCTCTCGTTGCTATGCATCACCATGATCTTGCATGTGCGTAGGAATTTTTTTGAAATTACTACGTTCCCCAACAATGGCATCCGAGCCTGGTTTTATGCGTAGATGTTATATGCACGAGTAGAACACAAGTGAGTTGTGGGTGATACAAGTCATACTGCTTACCAGCGTATAGGTGGTATTGTTGGATGAAGCGGCCCGGACCGACATTACACGTACGCTTACGCAAGACTGGTTCTACCAACGTGCTTTGCACACAGGTGGCTGGCGGGTGTCTGTTTCTCCAACTTTAGTTGAACCGAGTGTGGCTACGCCCGGTCCTTGCGAAGGTTAAAACAATACTAACTTGACTAACTATCGTTGTGGTTTTGATGCGTAGGTAAGAATGGTTCTTGCTCAGCCCGTAGCAGCCACGTAAAATTTACAACAACAAAGTAGAGGACGTCTAACTTGTTTTTGCAGGGCATGTTGTGATGTGATATGGTCAAGATGTGATGCTATATTTTATTGTATGAGATGATCATGTTTTGTAACCGAAGTTATCGTGAACTGGGAGGAGCCATATGGTTGTCGCTTTATTGTATGAAATGCAAATGCCCTGTAATTGCTTTACTTTATCACTAAGTGGTAGCGATAGTCGTAGAAGCAATAGATGGCGTAAACGACAATGATTCTACGATGGAGATCAAGGTGTCGCGCCGGTGACGATGGTGATCACGACGGTGCTTCG
The DNA here is from genome assembly GCF_018294505.1 of Triticum aestivum. NCBI lineage: Eukaryota > Viridiplantae > Streptophyta > Magnoliopsida > Poales > Poaceae > Triticum > Triticum aestivum. The sequence goes on along the minus strand of NC_057804.1, from coordinate 230,976,566 downwards.
GAGATGGAGATCACAAGCACAAGATGATGATGGCCATATCATATCACTTATATTGATTGCATGTGATGTTTATCCTTTATGCATCTTATCTTGCTTTGATTGACGGTACCATTTTAAGATGATCTCTCACTAATTATCAAGAAGTGTTCTCCCTGAGTATGCACTGTTGCACACCACGTGATGATCGGGTGTGATAGGCTCTATGTTCAAATACAACGGGTGCAAAACAGTTGCACACACGGAATACTCAGGTTAAACCTGACGAGCCTAGCATATACAGATATGGCCTCAGAACACGGAGACCGAAAGGTCGAACGTGAATCATATAGTAGATATGATCAATATAGTGATGTTCACCATTAAAACTAGTCCATCTCACGTGATGATCGCACATGGTTTAGTTGATTTGGATCACATGATCACTTAGATGACTAGAGAGATGTCTGTCTAAGTGGGAGTTCTTAAGTAATATGATTAATTGAACTGAAATTTATCACAAACTTAGTACCTGATAGTATTTTGCTTGTCTATGTTTGTTGTAGATAGATGGCTCGTGTTGTTGTTCTGTTGAATTTTAATGTGTTCCTTGAGAAAGCTAAGTTGAAAGATGATGGTAGCAATTACACGGACTGGGTCCGTAACTTGAGGATTATCCTCATTGCTGCACAGAAGAATTACGTCCTGGAAGCACCGCTGGGTGCCAGGCCTGCTATATATGCAATTGACGATGTTAAGAACGTCTGGCAGAGCAAAGTTGATGACTACTCGATATTTCAGTGTGCCATGCTTTACAGCTTAGAACCGGGTCTTCAACGATGTTTTGAACGTCATGGAGCATATGAGATGTTCCACAAGTTGAAGTTAATATTTCAAGAAAATGCCCGGATTGAGAGATATGAAGTCTCCAATAAGATCTATAGCTGTAAGATGGAGGAGAATAGTTCTGTCAGTGAACATATACTCAAAATGTCTGGGTATAATAATCACTTGATTCAACTGGGAGTTAATCTTCCTGATGATAGTGTCATTGACAGAATTCTTCACTCATGGCCACCAAACTACAAGAGCTTCGTGATGAACTATAATATGCAAGGGATAGACAAGACTATTCCCGAGCTCTTCGCAATGCTAAAGGCTACGGAGGTAGAAATCAAGAAGGAGCATCAAGTATTGATGGTCAGTAAGACCACCGGTTTCAAGAGAAAGGGTAAAGGGAAGAAGAAGGGGAACTTCAAGAAGAACAGAAAGCAAGTTGCTGCTCAAGAGAAGAAACCCAAATCTGAATCTAAGCCTGAGACTGAGTTCTTCTACTACAAGCAGACTGGACACTGGAAGCAGAACTGCCCCAAGTATTTGGCGGATAAGAAGGATGGCAAGGTGAACAAAGGTATATGTGATATACATGTTATTGATGTGTACCTTACTAATGCTCGCACTAGCACCTGGGTATTTGATACTGGTTCTGTTGCTAATATTTGCAACTCGAAACAAGGACTATGGATTAAGCGAACATTGGCTAAGGACGAGGTGACGATGCGCGTGGGAAATGGTTCGAAAGTAGATGTGATCGCGGTCGGCACACTACCTCTACATCTACCATTGGGATTAGTTTTAGACCTGAATAATTGTTATTTGGTGCCAGCGTTGAGCATGAACATTATATCTGGATCTTGTTTGATGCGAGACAGTTATTCATTTAAATCGGAGAATAATGGTTGTTCTATTTATATGAGTAATATCTTTTATGGTCATGCACCCTTGAAGAGTGGTCTATTTTTATTAAATCTCAATAGTAGTGATACACATATTCATAATTTTGAAGCCAAAAGATGCAGAGTTGATAATGATAGGGCAACTTATTTGTGGCACTGTCGTTTGGTTCATATTGGTGTAAAGCGCATGAAGAAACTCCATACTGATGGACTTCTGGAATCACTTGGTACTTGCGAACCGTGCCTCATGGGTAAGATGACTAAAACGCCGTTCTCCGGAACTACAGAGCGAGCAACTGATTTGTTGGAAATCATACATACTGATGTATGTGGTCCAATGAATATTGAGTCTCGCAGCGGGTATCGTTATTTTCTCACCTTCACAGATGATTTAAGCATATATGGGTATATCTACTTGATGAAACACAAGTCTGAAACATTTGAAAAGTTCAAAGAATTTCAGAGTGAAGTGGAAAATCATCGTAACAAGAAAATAAAATTTCTACGATCTGATCGTGGAGGAGAATATTTGAGTTACGAGTTTGGTTTACATTCGAAGCGATGCGAAATAGTTTCGCAACTCACGCCACCCGGAACACCACAATGAAATGGTGTGTCCGAACGTCGTAATCGTACTTTACTAGATATGGTGCGATCTATGATGTCTCTTACTGATTTACCGCTATCGTTTTGGGGTTATGCTTTAGAGACGGCCGCATTCACATTAAATAGGGCACCATCAAAATTAGTTGAGATGACTCCTTATGAACTGTGCTTTGGCAAGAAACCAAAGTTATCATTTCTTAAAGTTTGGGGCTGCGATGCTTATGTGAAGAAACTTCAACCAGATAAGCTCGAACCCAAATCGGAGAAATGTGTCTTCATAGGATACCCAAAGGAGACTATTGGGTACACCTTCTATCACAGATCTGAGGGCAAGATTTTTGTTGCTAAATTCAGATCATTTCTAGAGAAGGAGTTTCTCTCAAAAGAAGTGAGTGGGAGGAAAGTAGAACTTGATGAGGTAACTGTACCTGCTCCTTTATTGGAAAGTAGTTCATCACAAGAACCGGTTCCTGTGACAACTACACCAATCAGTGAGGAAGCTAATGATAATGACCATGAAACTTCAGATCAAGTTACTACCGAACCTCGTAGGTCAACCAGCGTGAGATCCGCACCAGAGTGGTACGTTAATCCTATTCTGGAAGTCATGTTACTTGACCATGGCGAACCTACGAACTATGAGGAAGCGATGATGAGCCCAGATTCCGCAAAATGGCTTGAGGCCATGAAATCTGAGATGGGATCCATGTATGAGAACAAAGTATGGACTTTGGTTGACTTGCCCGATGATCGGCAAGCCATCGAGAATAAATGGATCTTCAAGAAGAAGACTGACGCTGATGGTAATGTAACTGTCTACAAAGCTCGACTTGTTGCGAAAGGTTTTCGACAAGTTCAAGGGGTTGACTACGATGAGACTTTCTCACCCGTAGCGATGCTTAAGTTTGTCTGAATCATGTTAGCAATTGCCGCATTTTATGATTATGAAATATGGCAAATGGATGTCAAAACTGCATTCCTGAATGGATTTCTGGAAGAAGAGTTGTATATGATGCAACCGGAAGGTTTTGTCGATCCAAAAGGTGCTAACAAAGTGTGCAAGCTCCAGCCATCCATTTTTGGCTTGGTGCAAGGCTCTCGGAGTTGGAATAAACGCTTTGATAGTGTGATCAAAGAATATGGTTTTATACAGACTTTTGGAGAAGCCTGTATTTACAAGAAAGTGAGTGGGAGCTCTGTAGCATTTCTGATATTATGTAGATGACATATTATTAATTGGAAATGATATAGAATTTCTCGATAGCATAAAGGGATACTTGAATAAATTTTTTTGATGAATGACCTCGGTGAAGCTGCTTACATATTGGGCATCAAGATCTATAGAGATAGATCAAGACACTTAATTCGACTTTCCCAAAGCACATACCTTGATAAAGTGTTGAAAATGTTCAAAATGGATCAAGCAAAGAAAGGGTTCCTGCCTGTATTACAAGGTGTTAAGTTGAGTCATACTCAATGCCCGACCACAGCAGAAGATAGAGAGAAAATGAAAGATGTTCCCTATGCTTCAGCCATAGGCTCTATCATGTATGCAATGCTGTGTACCAGACCTGATGTATGCTTAGCAATAAGTATGGCAGGGAGGTACCAAAGTAATCCAGGAGTGGATCACTGGACAACGGTCAAGAATATCCTGAAATACCTGAAAAGGACTAAGTATATGTTTCTTGTTTATGGAGGTGACCAAGATCTAGTCGTAAATGGTTACGTCGATGCAAGCTTTGACACTAATCCGGACGATTCTAAATCGCAAACAGGATACGTGTTTGTATTGAATGGTGGAGCTGTCAGTTGGTGCAGTTCTAAACAAAGCGTCGTGGCGGGATCTACATGCGAAGCGGAGTACATAGTTGCTTCAGAAGCAGCAAATGAAGGAGTCTGGATGAAAGAGTTCATTTCTGATCTAGGTGTCATACCTAGTGCATCAGGACCAATGAAGATCTTCTGTGACAATACTGGTGCAATTCCCTCGGCAAAGGAATCCAGATTTCACAAGAGGACCAAGCACATCAAGAGACGCTTCAATTCCATCCGGGACCAATTCCAGGTGGGAGACATAGAGATTTGCAAGATACATACGGATCTGAATGTTGCAGACCTATTGACTAAGCCTCTTCCACGAGCAAAACATGATCAGCACCAAGACTCCATGGGTGTTAGAATCATTACTGTGTAATCTAGCTTATTGACTCTAGTGCAAGTGAGAGACTGAAGGAAATATGCCCTAGAGGCAATAGTAAAGTTATTATTTATTTCCTCATATCATGATAAATGTTTATTATTCATGCTAGAATTGTATTAACCGGAAACATGATACATGTGTGAATACATAGACAAACTTAATGTCACTAGTATGCGTCTACTGTACTAGCTCATTAATCAAAGATGGTTATGTTTCCTAACCATAGACATGTGTTGTCATTTGATTAACGGGATCACATCATTAGGAGTATGATGTGATTGACTTGACACATTCCGTTTGCTTAGCACTTGATTGTTTAGTATGTTGCTATTGCTTTCTTCATGACTTATACAAGTTCCTATAACTATGAGATTATGCAACTCCCGTTTACCGGAGGAACACTTTGTGTGCTACCAAACGTCACAACGTAACTGGGTGATTATAAAGGAGCTCTACAGGTCTCTACAAAGGTACATGTTGAGTTGGCGTATTTCGAGATTAGGTTTTGTCACTCCGATTGTCAAAGAGGTATCTCCGGGCCCTCTCGGTAATGCACATCAATATAAGTATTGCAATCAATGTAGCTAATGAGTTAGTTACGGAATGATGCATTACGTAACAAGTAAAGAGACTTGTCGGTAACGAGATTGAACTAGGTATTGGATACCGACGATAAAATCTCGAGCAAGTAACATATCGATGACAAAGGGAGCAACGTATGTTGTTATGCAGTTTGTAGAATATGTAGGAGCCAATATGAGCATCTAGGTTCCGCTATTGGTTATTGACCCGAAATGGTTCTTGGTCATGTCTACATAGTTCTCGAACCCGTAGGGTCTGCACGCTTAAGGTTTCGATGATAGTTATATTATGAGTTTATGAGTTTTGATGAACCGAAGTTTGTTCGGAGTCCCAGATGTGATTACGGACATGACGAGGAGTCTAGAAATGGTCGAGACATGAAGATTGATATATTGGAAGCCTATATTTGGATGTCGGAAGAGTTCTGGGTGAAATCAGGATTTTAACGGAGTACTGGGAGGTTACCGGAACCCCTTGGGAGCTTAATAGGCCTACATGGGCCTTAGTGGAGAAGAGGAGAGGAGGCAAGGGCTGGGCCGCATGCCCTCCCCCCTAGTCCGAATAGGACAAGGAGAGGGGGGCGCCCCCCCCCCTTTCCTTCCTCTCTCCCTCCTCCTTCCCCCCCCTTTTCCTAGTCCAACAAGGAATGGAGGGAGTCCTACTCCCGGTGGGAGTAGGACTCCGCTTGGCACGCCCCTCCTTGGCTGGTTCCTTTATATACGGGGGTAGGGGGGTACCTCTAGACACAACTATTGAACTCTTCATCTCTT
>NC_057804.1:230858665-230970350 GCF_018294505.1 Triticum aestivum | reverse complement strand
CCACCATAGTCCTTGATAATATTGTAGCGGTGCTTAGGCGAAGCCCTGCGATGGTAGAACATCAAGATCGTCACCACGTCGTCGTGCTGACGGAACTCTTCCCCGATATTATGCTGGATCGAAGTACGGGGATCGTCATCGAGCTGAATGTGTGCTAGAACTCGGAGGTGTCGTAGTTTCGGTGCTTGATCGATCGGGCCGTGAAGACGTACGACTACATCAACCGCGTTGTTCGAACGCTTCCGCTTTCGGTCTACGAGGGTACGTGGACAACACTCTCCCCTCTCGTTGCTATGCATCACCATGATCTTGCGTGTGCATAGAATTTTTTTTGAAATTACTACGTTCCCCAATTGTCACAGAAACATCTTTTTGCGCTGCACTACTCACTGGTTGAAGCAAAGGTTCAACAAAGTCATCAAGTTCTATTTTCCTCCCACTTAATTCTTTCGAGAGAAACACTTTCTCGGGAAAGGACCCGTTCTTCACGAGAAACATTTTGCCCTCGGATCTGAGATAGAAGTTATACCCAATTGTCTACTTTGGGTATCCTATGAAGACGCATTTGTTCACTTTGGGTTCGAGCTTTTTTGGCTGAAGCCTTTTGACATAAGCCTTGCAACCCCAAACCTAAAGGAACGACAGCTTAGAATTTCTTGCCAAACAACAGTTCATACGGTGTCGTCTCTACGGACTTAGATGATGCCCTATTTAAAGTGAATGCAGCTGTCTCTAATGCATAACCCCAAAACGATAGTGGAAGATCTGCAAGATACATCATAGAACGCACCATATCCAATAAGGTATGATTACGTCGTTCAGACACACCACTAGGCTGTGGTGTTCCAGGTGGCATCAACTGTGAAACAATTCCACATTGTATTAGGTGATTACGAAACTCATAAATCAGATATTCCCCCCTCGATCGGATCATAGGAATTTAATCTTCTTGTTATGATGATTCTCAACTTCACACTGAAATTGTTTGAACTTTTCGAACGTTTCAAACTTACGCTTCATCAAGTAAGTATACCCTTATCTACTCAAGTCATCGGTGAAGGTGAGAAAGTAACGATATCCACCGCGCGCGTCAATGCTCATCAGACCACACACATCAGTATGTATGATTTCCAACAAGTCACTTGCCCGTTCCATTGTTCCGGAAAATGGGGTCTTAGTCATCTTGCCCATGAGGCATGGTTCACATGTGTCAAGTAAGTCCATCAACATGGTGTTTCTTCATGCGCTTTAGACCAATATGAGCTAAGCGGAAGTGACACTAGAAAGTGCTACTATCATTATTAACTCTGCATCTTTTGGCATCAATGTTATGAACATGTGTATCATAACTATCGAGATTCAATAAGTATAAACCCCTTACAATGGGTACATGGCCCTAAAAGATATTACCCATATAAATAGAACAACCATTATTCTCTAATTTAAATGAGTAACCGTCTCGCATTAAACAAGATCTAGATATAATGCTCATACTCAACGCAGGCACTAAATGATAATTATTTGGGTTCGTCACTAATCCCGATGGTAATCGAAGAGCGAGCGTGGCAACGGTGATCACATCAACCTTGGAACCATTTCCCACATGCATTGTCGCTTTGTCCTTTGCCAGCCTCCGTCTATTCCGTAATTCCTGCTTTCAGTTGCAAATGTGGGCAACCAAACCGGTATCAAATACCCTGGCACTACAAGGAGAGTTGGTAAGGTACACATCAATAACATGTATATCATATATACCTTTGTTGATGTTGGACCCTTCTTGTCGTCCAGATACTTGGGGCAATTCCGCTTCCAGTGGCCAGTTCCCTTGCAATCGAAGCACTCAGTTTTTGGCTTGGGTCCAGCCTTGGGTTTCTTCATGGGAGGAGCATCTGTTTTGCCACCCTTCTTGAAGTTTCCCTTCTTTCCCTTGCTCTTCTTGAAACTAGTGGTTTCATTTACCATTAACACTTGATGGTCCTTCTGGATGTCTGACTCAGCGACTTTCAGCATCGCGAAGAGCTCGGATACTGACTTGTTCATCCCTTGCATGTTATAGTTCAACACAAAACTCTTGTAGCTAGGTGGTAGCAATTGAAGAACTCTGTCAGTGACAACTTCTGGTGGGAGCTCAATTCCCAATTCAGCCAGACGGTTGTAGTACCCAGACATTCTGAGTATGTGCTCACTGACAGACTCGCTCTTCTCCATCTTGCAAGCATAGAACTTATCAGAGGTCTCATAGGTCTCGATCAGGGCATTCTTCTCAAAGATAAACTTCAACTCTTGGAACATCTCATATGCGCCATGGTGTTTAAAACGCCTTTGAAGTCCCGGCTCTAAGCCATACAACATAGCACACTAAACTATTGAGTAGTCATCAACATGCGACTGCCAGGCATTCACAATGTCCACAGTCGCTTTAGGGGGTGGCGCACCAAGCGCTGCATCAAGGACATAAGACTTATGGGAAGCCGTGAGGATAATCCTCAGATTATGGGCCTAGTCCACAATGTTACTTCCGTCATCTTTCAGCATAGCTTTCTCTATGAACGAATTAAAATTCAGGGGAGCTTCTACGCCAGCCATTGATCTACAACATAAATTTGCAAAGGCAAATTTCACTACTGCAGGATGCTGCTAACGCGACACTATGATCATAGACCCTTTGACGAAATTGTGTGCGATACATTAGTCGCAAACAGTGGTGTAAAATACCCGTCAAAAAAGGTGCAAAACGTTTGCGATGACAGATGCATCAAACACGGTTCAGATTTTAGTTCTGTGTGTGATGCAGGGCATACAATTCGGTGCAATTAACTATTTGTGATGAGGAGCAACAAAGGAAACGGGCAGCCAGATGAAGGTGTGTGTGTGATAAACAACATACGGTTCACTAGGATGAACTGTTTGTGATTAGGCAACACAAAAGAAACGGTCAGCCAGATCAAGGTGCGTGTGATATACGGCATGCAGTTCACTTGGATGAATTTTTTGTGTTGAGACACGAGAACATAAACGGTTCAATATAACAAGATGTGTGTGATACGCGGCAAACATGTCTGTAATCAGAAATGTGTGCGAAGACCGATAATAACACAAACGATTGCTGCTAATAAGACATGTGTGTTGTGCGATGGGATTGCATACAGAACAACAACATATATGTATACACACTTATAAGGACACGGTTGCATAACCAAATTAAACATCCACTTACATAGGTGGCTACTACAACCATGGCATTTGCATACACCAAAGTATACTATTACATGCATAATGACATAGGTGGCTACTGCACACATGAAATTTCCACACATCAAAGTAAACTATATATTACATGCATGATAAACTTGCATAAACGACCATCTGATCATCATCTACTGCTTGTGACGCATGCTTTGCTTGTGGCTCGATTCGGGCTCGTCGATTTGGGTAACGAGCCACTTCCACATATCAATGATCCGCATGTGCATCTCATAGCATGTGTACACGCTCTTGGCCGCGAACCTGAGGTGAGGTTCATCCAGTTGCCGCATCCAGGACATGTGCCAGGATACGAGACTTGTTCTCTCGGCATCCTGCTTCATCTTTTTGTAGCAAGGGTCGATGATGGCCGAGAGGAGTTCAACCAGGGAATCATTCTTTGTGCTACCTTAGACCCTATAGTGCTCACGGATTTTGACAAGGTTCTTGCAGGCCAAGCCCGTAACCCTGAGCACTTTTACATCATTGGTGGTTTCCACTGTAGCGAACTTGTAGTCGGTGTTGTTGAAAAACCTGGAAAAACGGACGCAAGGCTCTGTGACCATGCAGTAGTGGTAGACGAGGACATGATGCGCATGCACAAATGGGCAATGACAACCTTCTGATCTTTGCCGGGAAGACCGGTGATGTACTGGAGTTTGATGCCGACCACCTTGTACTTGTCTCCAGCAAGCAACTGCTCAACGGTGTTGATGTAGTCGTCCACCATGGTCGAGTCGACGGTGTACACCACCGAGAGAACCGCCTCCCTCGCATGGGTCTCCACTTTATGCTCGCCGAACTCCATTGGACAACCGCTAGACATCCCCTCTCTATGTGTCGTCTGGGGTGTTCCTGTTGTGTTGTGGGGCGCGACCGAAAGGTTGAATAGACTAAGTTTATAATGGCCGTGGGAATTATAGGGGAAGCCGGACAACGTGGAATATTGATTGGCACGCCTTGATGGGAGTTCCAATTTGCATCGTGTAACTCCAGCATGTGGTACGTAACTACATCACGTGGCAATGTGTGCGGTGCAACCGCATGCATATGGGGCCCCCGACGTGATCGTGTGCACCCCCAATCGCTGGCAGAGCGCTCCGCGGTCGCCTCAAAGGCGAGAAACCATATATATGCATATAGCAGTTGAACACGCAAGGAAAAGCTGTCCACAAGCTGAGCGCGCCAGCGGATGGGAGCAGAGCATGCCGCGGCGCCTAACGGTGAGCAGAGCTTGCCAAGGGACTCGAGCAGAGGCCGGCACAGTGATAAGTGGCAAATAAGATGAATTGTGAGAGTGATGTCGGAGAGATCAAGCACGAATCATATTAGAGTTGCGCGTGCGATACATGGCATACAGTTGATCCATCCTAGCTGTTTGTGATGGAATAAGTCATGTGTGTTGTGGGCAAATGCTTGCTGTTATATAACCGTTTGCGATTGATGAATTCATCGTGGACGGGTTACCCAGTACAGTCCATGTGCGATGTGATATGCTTTGTCTGTAGAACATCTATGCTCCATGTACAGAAGAGCAACATATATATATATATATACTTGTAACATGACATGATTGCAATACCAAATTAAACATCGAATGACATTATATAACAAATGCCATAAATATTGCAAGGTTAATATTCAAAGATTACAATGACCAAATTCAAACATTGCAATCCTCATCATTTCTGCAAAGGGATCAACCGCTAACAAGTCATGTATGGGTTTGACACAGTGACTTCCAATTACTCTGTCATATGCTCTTCCAATACGAAGTTTAGCTATTTTGGAGCCTTTTCCATTGTACAATACCTACCGGCTTTGAACAACATACCATTCATATTTCCTAATTAAATGCGTGTTCAACCTTAGTACCCTCAACACCCTTGCTCTGGCAAGAAAGAACCTGGCGAGTGTAACCTCCGGTAAGCTCCCTCTGCAGTAGTTCAAAGTAATATTTGAGAGATGCAGATCTAGGCATTCGATGTGATTGTCCTTATAACCATTATCCACCTCCGGGCCTATTATTATCTGCAAAAATAAGAGAATGTGTTAGTGCCTACTTGCAGTTTTGAACACTACTACAAGCCTATCTGGTTTGCAGGATTTACTAGATGCACCAATGTGCCATCTTCAATCTGACATGATAAACATGGTCATTTTCTTTGAAAATGAGGTTATCCCCCGGCCTAACATGGGCATTTGATTAAAATCTAGAAAAATGTAGCCTTCTTCACAAGAGGTTGGATTGGATGAAAAATCCCTAAGAAAAATAGTACAGATTAATCCAAAGGATAAATGCTTATGGATTGTAACCATATGAATCAAGCAACCAATATGGGGTGAGGGTGTATGTCCTGAAATCCTCAAAAATTCCTTCAGAAATCATAGTACATTATCATTGTAAACTTGGGAAAATGTGCAAACAATTGAACTCCCTTATGGTTAACATTTAACAGGAAAGGAACATCACCTTGATATACAGCTTCTTCAGGCATGGAAAGCATCTCACGCAATTGACAACTTGGTCCAGGTTTGAGCTGACAGATTCTAGTGCCAAGACCTTCATTGTGCCTAGAATTTAGGTGAAGCATTGCTGGATGACAGATGAACATACATCTTCAAAACGTGAAATAATGTTGATATCAAGAAGGAGAGGTATAAGGCGACCGTTTTACCTAAAAGTAGTAGTATTTGACGGACGAGTAGCCCACCGCGGTCAATTTCGGCCCAGTAATGACATTGATTCTTGTTGGATCTTGTTGATCAACTACAAGTAATCTCTCAAGTGAAGGTGTGTCCTCAATGACCATATTGTGGTACACCTTTTGTGATCTCTCGTTGCAGCACCAGCAACACACATAAATAGTTTGGAGAGTCCTGGAGGTGATGTCGAAGGTACTCGACCAATTCATCGCCTGAAGATGAAGGAACTCGAGTGCATTATAGCCGCGGAGCAGGCGCTCCATGTCATCCTTTGGGATGCTGACGGCGACGAGCTCAAGGTGCTTCAGTCATGGTAGAGAAAGAGCGGGCACACCATTAAGGGGGGGAATGGCCGTTCATGAACTTGGCGAGGCACAACGTGTGCGCAAAGCGGAGCGCGGACGATGGCAGTGAACGCATATGCCCATCATTAAAATTGAGCTCCTTAAGCTGATCTATGGCAGGGGATCAGAACCACTCGTCAAGCTTGGCTCGGTCATTGCCATTGGAATGGGAATTTCCCGTGATAAGGCCTCTGATTGGGCCATGGTGACTACCGAGGATCTGGGAGAACACATCCAAGCTTTTGCAATAGACATGGCAGAGCTTGTGGGCGTCGAGGAGGTCGATAGGGGCGAGGAGCCATAGGGGGTGCCATTGCCGGGAAAGGGCGGTTGTCCTCGCCCCATATTTGATCGGGAGGAGGGATATGATGACTCTTAACATATGTCGGGGAGGTTGCTAATGAAGTCTAGGCCTGCTGGAGTTGCTTGTGGTTCTTTCTCGACCCGCCTTCGTTTGTTGGCAACCTCATTCTCCACCTCTTTGGCGGCGATGGAAACCTTTGTCTCCATATTCACGCCGTGCTCTGGTGCGGGCGGAGAGAGAGGATTGTGGGCGTGGCGAGGATGGGGGGGTGGGGCGGGGGGTGTGGCTGCTTGGGTGAGACATTAATATAGACCGGTGGGATCGAGGCAGGCGGCGGTCAATGGCTGTCTTGTTTCCCAGTGAGAACGACTGCTTAATCTATGAGTGAAATAGTGCTAACGATTTTTAGCTGCATATTTTGACAAATCACAATGTTACAAGGTTGACAAATGGCCATGTTACTAGATCAACAAATTGGAATCTTTCCAGTTTTACAAATGGCAAGATACCCAATATGACAGATGCAAATATTACCAAATTTTTTGTACGTGGTTGCACACGGGTCATCCAAAACAGCTGTTTGCGTTGAAGGGATGTACAAATCCTGCTCGACACATTTTATCTTTGCTTAGAGCGAAAGTCTGGCTTTGCATACGGTATTCAATCTGAACTATTTGCGTTGAATAGATGCACAAATCCTGCGTTGAACATCTCGCACGCTTCCCAGTGAGCCTGCATGTAGGAGGACAGCTTGCACGCTTCTCAGTTAGCCTGCTCCATGATAGGATGCCAAGCTTCATGAATTTCATACGAGTTTTGGATTTACTAGAATTTAAAAAGCAGGTATCTCAATGTTTGCGGCCGAGTGGCGGTGGCAGGGTGTTTGAAATTCATTCCCATTTTTTTCATGGGACCTAAGCATGCAACCAAGGACACCTATTTGAATTTTCAACAAATTTATATGCATTAGAGCATGTGCGTGTAGTTCAAATTTGAATTATGCACATAAATGCATTGAAAACTCAATTAATGTATAAAAATGTCCAAATGAACCCCGAAAATTCCAAATTTTAACACAACACTCCTATTGTTCTATGTTGACACTAAAGAAAAATTGAAATCAATAACGGGCAACTGATGTCGTTTCGTCCCCAAAGGAGGCACGTTCCGTACCGAAACAATCAGGCTTGCTGTGAGAAGCTCTGGTTTGTGAGAAGCTTATACCCAAACCTGCCCCAAATGGGACAAAAAATTTACCACGGCATGTTGATGCCGCTCCATGATAGCATGCCAAGTTTCATGAATTTTAGACGAGTTTTGGATTTACTAGAATTTAAAAAGCAGGTATCTCGATGTTTGTGGCCGAGTGATGGTGGCATGGTGTTTGACATTCATTCCCATTTCTTGGATGGGACCTGAGCATGCAACCAAGGACACAAATTTGAATTTTCACCCAATTTATATGCATTAGAGCATATGCCTGTAGTTCAAATTTAAATTATGCACATAAATGCATTGAAAACTCAATTATTGTATAAAAATTGTCAAATGAACCCCGAAAAAAATCCAAATTTTAACACAACACTCCTGTTGTTCTATGTTGACACTAGAAAAAAATTGAAAGCAACAATAGGCAACGGATATCGTTTTGTCCTCAAAGGTGGCATGTTCCCTACCGAAACCATCAGGCTTGTTGTGAGAAGCTCTGGTTTGTGAGAAGCTTATACCCAAACCTGCCCATATGGGATAAACAATTTACCACGACATGTTGATGCTGCTCCATGATAGCATGCCAAGTTTCATGAATTTCTGGCGAGTTTTGGATTTACTAGAATTTAAGAGGCAGGTATCTCATTGTTGGTGGCCGAGTGACGGTGGCAGGGTGTTTGACATTCATTCCCATTTCTTGCATGGGACCTAAGCATGCAACCAAGGACATGAATTTGAATTTTCAAACAATTTATATGCATTAGAGCATGTGCATGTAGTTCAAATTTGAATTATGCACATAAATGCATTGAAAACTCAATTAATGTATAAAAATGTCCAAACGAAGCCTGAAAAATTTCAAATTTTAACACAACACTGCTGTTGTTCTATGTTGACACTAGAGACAAAATTTAAAGCAATAACAGGCAACGGATATCGTTTCATCCCCAAAGGTGGCACATTCCTTAACAAAACCATCAGGCTTGTTGTGAGAAGCTCTGGTTTGTGAGAATCTTATACCCAAACTTGCCCCAAATGGGACAACAATTTTACCATGGCATGTTGATGCCGCTCCATGATAGCATGCCAAGTTTCATGAATTTCAGAAGAGTTTCGGATTTACTAGAATTCAAAAAGCATATATCTCAATGTTTGCGGTCGAGTAACGGTGACAAGGAGACTCAAGCGTCTAAGCTTGAGGATGCCCTGGAAGGCATCCCATCTTTCTTCAACAAGTATTGGTATGTTTTCGACTTTGTTTTGTTCACATGATATGTGTAAGTCTTGAAGCGTCTTTTGCATTTAGTTTTCACTTTTCTTCTGTGCACCATGATGGTATGAGATAGTCCATAGTTGATTTATAGAATGTTCATTGCACTTCACTTATATCTTTTGAGTATGGCTTTATAGAATGCTTCATGTGCTTCACTGTAACGCCCCGGTGTAATGATGCTACAATAATCCCTGGGGTTAAGATAATCCTATAGCTAAACAAGTGTTTGTTCATCTTCATTCTTATCTTTTTCAAGTTCCAGTTGAACTCAAATTGAAATTCTGAGCGAAATACAGAAATGCTCAAACATGAAAACTAAAATGTTCATCTTGTGCCAAATATTCCATAATGAATATTTCTGGTGAACCTATTTTCTGCAAAGTGTTTAACTGGCCTCAACTATTTGAAACAAAAGTTTAAAAAGAAAAACTAAAGGAAAATAAAAAGAGGAGGCGAGAGAGAGAGAGAAAAGGCCCCTGACCCCCCCGGGCCTAACCCCCCAGGCTCAACCCAACAGGCCATGTGGCCCACTCCCCCTCCCCTGTCTTCTCCCACCTCCCACTATTCGACCAACCGGGCGCGTTGGCGCCACCCGACCACCTCACGGCCTCGCCGCGAGAGGATAAGGGCGACGCCTCATGCACCTCCCCCAATCACCTCACCACTTGCCCCACTCCGCCTCTCCATCTCCCCACCAGATTCCTCCTCGCCCCATATTTGATCGGGAGGAGGGATATGATGACTCTTAACATATGTCGGGGAGGTTGCTAATGAAGTCTAGGCCTGCTGGAGTTGCTTGTGGTTCTTTCTCGACCCACCTTCGTTTGTTGGCAACCTCGTTCCCCACCTCTTTGGCGGCGATGGAAACCTTTGTCTCCATATTCACGCCGTGCTCTGGTGCGGGCGGAGAGAGAGGATTGTGGGCGTGGCGAGGATGGGGGGTGGGGCGGGGGGGTGTGGCTGCTTGGATGAGCCATTAATATAGACCGGTGGGATCGAGGCAGGCGGCGGTCAATGGCTGTCTCGTTTCCCAGAAAGAACGACTGCTTAATCTATGAGTGAAATAGTGCTAACGATTTTTAGCTGCATGTTTTGACAAATCACAGTGTTACAAGGTTGACAAATGGCCATGTTACTAGATCAACAAATGTGAACCTTTCCAGTTTTACAAATGGCAAGATACCCAATATGACAGATGCAAATATTACCAAATTTTTTGTACGTGGTTGCACACGGGTCATCCAAAACAGCTGTTTGCGTTGAAGGGATGTACAAATCCTGCTCGACACATTTTGTCTTTGCTTAGAGCGAAAGTCTGGCTTTGCATACGGTATTCAATCTGAACTATTTGCGTTGAATAGATGCACAAATCCTGCGTTGAACAGCTCGCACGCTTCCCAGTGAGCCTGCGTGTAGGAGGACAGCTTGCACGCTTCTCAGTTAGCCTGCTCCATGATAGGATGCCAAGCTTCATGAATTTCATACGAGTTTTGGATTTACTAGAATTTAAAAAGCAGGTATCTCAATGTTTGCGGCCGAGTGGCGGTGGCAGGGTGTTTGAAATTCATTCCTATTTTATTCATGGGACCTAAGCATGCAACCAAGGACACCTATTTGAATTTTCAACAAATTTATATGCATTAGAGCATGTGCGTGTAGTTCAAATTTGAATTATGCACATAAATGCATTGAAAACTCAATTAATGTATAAAAATGTCCAAATGAACCCCGAAAACTCCAAATTTTAACACAACACTCCTGTTGTTCTATGTTGACACTAAAGAAAAAATTGAAATCAATAACGGGCAACTGATGTCGTTTCATCCCCAAAGGAGGCACGTTCCGTACCGAAACAATCAGGCTTGCTTTGAGAAGCTCTGGTTTGTGAGAAGCTTATACCCAAACCTGCCCCAAATGGGACAAAAAATTTACCACGGCATGTTGATGCCGCTCCATGATAGCATGCCAAGTTTCATGAATTTTAGACGAGTTTTGGATTTACTAGAATTTAAAAAGCAGGTATCTCGATGTTTGTGGCCGAGTGATGGTGGCATGGTGTTTGACATTCATTCCCATTTCTTGGATGGGACCTGAGCATGCAACCAAGGACACAAATTTGAATTTTCACCCAATTTATATGCATTAGAGCATATGCCTGTAGTTCAAATTTAAATTATGCACATAAATGCATTGAAAACTCAATTATTGTATAAAAATGTCCAAATGAACCCCGAAAAAAATCCAAATTTTAACACAACACTCCTGTTGTTCTATGTTGACACTAGAAAAAAATTGAAAGCAACAATAGGCAACGGATATCATTTTGTCCTCAAAGGTGGCATGTTCCCTACCGAAACCATCAGGCTTGTTGTGAGAAGCTCTGGTTTGTGAGAAGCTTATACCCAAACCTGCCCCATTGGGATAAACAATTTACCACGACATGTTGATGCTGCTCCATGATAGCATGCCAAGTTTCATGAATTTCTGGCGAGTTTTGGATTTACTAGAATTTAAGAGGTAGGTATCTCATTGTTGGTGGCCGAGTGACAGTGGCAGGGTGTTTGACATTCATTCCCATTTCTTGCATGGGACCTAAGCATGCAACCAAGGACATGAATTTGAATTTTCAAACAATTTATATGCATTAGAGCATGTGCATGTAGTTCAAATTTGAATTATGCACATAAATGCATTGAAAACTCAATTGATGTATAAAAATGTCCAAACGAAGCCTGAAAAATTTCAAATTTTAACACACACTGCTGTTGTTCTATGTTGACACTAGAGACAAAATTTAAAGCAATAACAGGCAACGGATATCGTTTCATCCCCAAAGGTGGCACATTCCTTACCAAAACCATCAGGCTTGTTGTGAGAAGCTCTGGTTTGTGAGAATCTTATACCCAAACTTGCCCCAAATGGGACAACAATTTTACCATGGCATGTTGATGCCGCTCCATGATAGCATGCCAAGTTTCATGAATTTCAGAAGAGTTTCGGATTTACTAGAATTCAAAAAGCATATATCTCAATGTTTGCAGTCGAGTAACGGTGACAAGGAGACTCAAGCGTCTAAGCTTGAGGATGCCCTGGAAGGCATCCCATCTTTCTTCAACAAGTATTGGTATGTTTTCGACTTTGTTTTGTTCACATGATATGTGTAAGTCTTGAAGCGTCTTTTGCATTTAGTTTTCACTTTTCTTCTATGCACCATGATGGTATGAGATAGTCCATAGTTGATTTATAGAATGTTCATTGCACTTCACTTATATCTTTTGAGTATGGCTTTATAGAATGCTTCATGTGCTTCACTGTAACGCCCCGGTGTAATGATGCTACAATAATCCCTGGGGTTAAGATAATCCTATAGCTAAACAAGTGTTTGTTCATCTTCGTTCTTATCTTTTTCAAGTTCCAGTTGAACTCAAATTGAAATTCTGAGCGAAATACAGAAATGCTCAAACATGGAAACTAAAATGTTCATCTTGTGCCAAATATTCCATAATGAATATTTGTGGTGAACCTATTTTCTGCAAAGTGTTTAACTGGCCTAAACTATTTGAAACAAAAGTTTAAAAAGAAAAACTAAAGGAAAATAGAAAGAGGAGGCGAGAGAGAGAGAGAAAAGGCCCCTGACCCCCCCGGGCCTAACCCCCCAGGCTCAACCCAACAGGCCATGTGGCCCACTCCCCCTCCCCTGTCTTCTCCCACCTCCCACTATTCGACCAACCGGGCGCGTTGGCGCCACCCGACCACCTCACGGCCTCGCCGGGAGAGGATAAGGGCGACGCCTCATGCACCTCTCCCAATCACCTCACCACTTGCCCCACTCCGCCTCTCCATCTCCCCACCAGATTCCTCCTCGCCTCCCCCCTTGTTCCCCGTCGACCTCCGAGCGCAGTCGCCGCCACTCTCCGTCATTTTCACGGCCACCGGCGGCCCCGCGCCCGCTGACCCTGAAGGTGATATCCGCCGGGGTTGACTCCTTTGACTAGCGCCCTTCGCTGGAACCGGGAAGCACCGCAGCAAGCTCGACAACCTCTTCTTCCCCTACGGCCGTCTTAACCTTCGTCGCCGTCGATCTTCCCAGAGCGCGCTTAAGCATAACTACAGGCTCACTGTAAGATCGCGCCACATTCCCCTCCCTCTCCCATGCGTTTCAGTCGCCGTAGCCACCGCTGCCATCGCCGCCCGAATGCAGCTCCGCCGCATAGCTCACCGCCGTCGCTATGGGCATTGTCATGCTCACCCAAGCACACGAGCATGCTCAGGGCTGCTCGCTGATGCCGACTGTGACACTTGCTCCCCTCACCGTGCCCCTTAGCACCTACCTCGATGAACGCCCGAATGTGTCGCTGCCTCCGCTCGCCGCCGGCGTGCTTCCAGTGACGAAATGGTCATGGGCTCGCGACCGTTGGCTTCGCCGCAACGTGTACGCCCTGCCCAGACTATCAGTTTTCTCGATAATGCACCGCATCGCCTTCGGCGTAGCCCGCCCAAGCGCGTCGACGCCTGCGACGCCGTAGCCTCCAGCTCCGGCCACCACCATTCGACGCGCGGTCGAGTGGCCGTTCGAACGCACCCGACCGCGGCTCAAATGATGTGCCGTAGCACGATTCCGGCCGTCTCCGGCGGTCGGCTGCCGCAGATGGCCTCGCCAGCATCGCCCGCCTCTAGGTCGCTGCCCGTGGGCCCGCTGGACCCAGTTGACCAGGTTGACCGTGGTCAACTATGCTGACTGGGCACTCTGTGCCACTGACACACGCCCCCCGCCTAATTAACCTAATTAAAGCATTTTCCTAAATAAAAATAATTAGCTAAACTAATGAGTCACTGATTGGTGGGGTCCAGTCACTAATTACTTTGTTTAAATTAAATTGAACTGCTGATAGCCCACTGCCAATGACAGGTGGGCCCTAATGGTCATGTTTGACCTGGTCAATGCGGCTGTTGACTGTTGACGTCACTATGAAATCATGCTGATGCAATATTCCTTTTCTGTTATTATTAATAATTCTAGAATATTATTTAAACTTTGAAAATTCATAGAAATTAAACTGTAGCTCAGATGAAAATGTTTTCCACATGAAAGTTGGTCAGAAAAATCCAACGAATCCGGATATGCGGTCCGTTCATCTGTCACATCACTCTAACTACCTGTACATGGAACATTCCCCCTCCGCTCATCTGTCTTACACAGGTCTGGAACCGGGAATACATTTCCGGTTGCATTCCCCCTTCACCTATATCGTGTAGCCATACGTTAGGTCACACCTGGCGCAGCATATTGCCATGTTATGCTTTGTGATGCTATGTTTGCTTTATATTTATTGTTTCTTCCCCCTCTTCTCTCTGGTATACCCCGAGACCGATGCTGCCCCTATGATCGTCTACGTCGACAACGACACTTCGTCCTTTTCAGCAGAGCTTCCAGGCAAGCCCTCCCCCTTTTGATCATCCCGATATCACACATTCCATTATCTCATGCTTGCATTAGATTTTGCTACTGTTATTGATTGCTCCTATTCTGATGCATAGCCTGCTTTTGTATCTGTTGTTACCTTACCTGCTTATCCTAAACTACTTAGTATACGTTGGTTAGTGATCCATCAATGACCCCCACCTTGTCCTTGTTGCCCCTGCTTCATCATCAAAGACCCGACCAACGGGATCGAAGACCAGGCCCCGGCACCGCACATCACATCCCCTTAGTTGCTCGACACTAATGGGTTACTATCGAGTGCCGAGGGTGAGACCTCATCAGCACTTCTGATGTAAACCATGTAGTGTAGCTATTCGGTCGTGGTCATCGAGGGTAATTTCCTCTTTAACCACTTCCGATACGACTCTATTGTGCAACCCCTCAAGTGTGGACCTCGATGGTGGATCCTCTTACGTTCACCTAGATGATTACATCGAGTGGAATTCACTGGGGATGATTCCTCGAGTTTTCCCGTTGATCTTTGGACACACGGATAACTAAACTTTACAACTGTTACTTGGAAAGGCGGGTCGACCCTGAAGGGTACCCGCGAGTGATATGGAGATGGGTTGACCTGGAGGGTGCCCACGAGATATTTACGAGGCATGGTCGGGCATTCCTAGCCCTTGCCGCAACTCGAGACAGGGCAACAGGGTCACATATTTCACGAGTCTCTGTTTGTTACCGCGTGTTCCTAATCCACTATGATTTGGATATTTGATCCGAGGGGCCTCTAGCCTGATAGCACTAACCATCATGTGGGCATAGTATGGGCGTTCTACATCGTATGCATCAACCAAAGCTTAATAGACGTCAGTGACTATAGGACCTTGAGAAGAGGTGTCTAGGGGGGGTGATTAGACACTAAGTACCAAAGTTGCAGTTTTTAGCCTTTTTAAAACTAAGTGGAGTTTAGGCACAAGTTTAACATTCACAACACATAGCAAGCAAGCATGCAAAGAGTATATGAGCAGCGGAAAGTAAGGCAGGCAACTTGCAAGAATGTAAAGGGAAGGGTTTGGAGGATTCAAACGCAATTGGAGACACGGATGTTTTTGGCATGGTTCCGATAGGTGGTGCTATCGTACATCCATGTTGATGGAGACTTCAACCCACGAAGGGTAACGGTTGCGCGAGTCCACGGAGGGCTCCACCCAAGAAGGGTCCACGAAGAAGCAACCTTTTTTATCCCACCATGGTCGTCGCCCACGAAGGACTTGCCTCACTAGCGGTAGATCTTCACGAAGTAGGCGATCTCCTTGCCCTTACAAACCCCTTGGTTCAACTCCACAATCGTGTCGGAGGCTCCCAAGTGACACCTAGCCAATCTAGGAGACACCACTCTCCAAGAAGTAACAAATGGTGCGTTGATGATGAAATCCTTGCTCTTGTGCTTCAAATGATAGTCTCCCCAACACTCAACTCTCTCTCATATGATTTGGATCCGGTGGAAAGAGGATTTGAGTGGAAAGCAACTTGCGGAACGCTAGAGATCAAGATTCACATGGTAGGAATGGAATATCTTGGACTCAACACATGAGTAGGTAGTTCTCTCTCAGAAATAGGATGCTGGAAGTGTAGGTTTAGTCTGATGGCTCTCTCCACGAATGACGAGGAGGTGGAGGGGTATATATAGCCCACACAAAATCTAACTGTTACACACAATTTACCAAACTCGGTGGGACCGATTCAACAAACTCGGTCGGACCGATTCAACAAACTCGGTCGGACCGATTTGGTAAACCTAGTGACCGTTAGGATTTTCGGTGGGACCGAAATGCAACTTGGTAGGACCGATATGGTTAGGGTTAGGCATAACGTAATCTTGGTGAGACCGATTACACAAACTCGGTAGGACCGATTTTGGTAATTAGCTAACCAGAGAGTTTGTCAGGCAAACTTGGTTGGACCAATTATCAAACTCGGTGGGAGCGATTTTGGTAATGAGTCAACCAGGAAGTTTGCATTGTAATCTCGGTAGTACCGATTGCTCAAACTTGGTGAGACCGATTTTGATAATGGGCATACAAAGAGAGATTACAATCCCATCTCAGTGAGACCGAGATCCCTATCGGTGAGACCGAGATCCCTATCGGTGAGACCAATTTGCCTAGGGTTTGTGGCAGTGGCTAAGACATCAAAACTCGGTGGCGCCGGATAGAAAGAATCAGTGGGGCCGAGTTTGACTTTAGGTTTAGGACATATGTGGATGCGAGAAAGTGGTTGAGGATTTTTTGAGCATATCACTGAGCACATGAAGCAAGAGGCTCATTAAGCAACACCTCATCCCTCCTTGATAGTATTGACTTCTCCTATAGACTCAATGTGATCTTGGATCACTGAAATGTAAAATGAAGAGTCTTGAGCTTGAAGCTTGAGACAATCCTTTGTCCTTAGCATCTTGAAGGAGTTCCCACATCCTTTAGTCCATACCACTCCAATGAAGAACTTATCTGAAATATACTAGATAAAAGTGTTAGTCCAACACGAGATATGTTGACATTAATTACCGAAACCACCTAGGGAGCACTTGTGCTTTCAATCTCCCACTTTTTGGTAATTGATGACAACATACATCAAAACTTTATATAAGGATATAAAGAATAGCAAGTAAAGCTTTGGAAAGACATGTAACAAGCATAGGCACCCCCTACATGTATGCAATCATGTGAATATGAAATATAGAAGCATATGAGAGCATAACCATGATAGAGCAGGCAATGTGTTACATGTATCTTGGCCATATGCATCAGAGCAAAAAAAATATTAAAGGAAATACCTTCATGCCCATGAGTCCTTCTTGCAAACAGTATGTACATTAGCAAGAATTCCTCATGCACATGATTGTCATGCATATATTTACCTTGTAGTCCTGAGTAGGCTTAGGATGGAATGAACCTGTGTAAACAAGGTTAGATAACACAGATACATCTACTAGCCAGAGCAAACAGAAGAAACCACAAGAATACCAAGACTGGTATGACATGTAGAGAGTGAGTACTAAGTACTAAAGTTGATTAGACATGTCCCCAAGAGTAAAGATATGCAATGAATTTAAATGATTTCTTTACCTTAGATGTCTTGCTCCCCCTGAATCTAGCATGGGATACTGGGAGAAGATAGGGAACAAAAAACCAGAGCTAAAAGATATAAAGAACAGAGCTAATGCAAGCTAATGCAAATAAGCACATATGAACAAGCCTTTCCCCTCAAGAAGACATGTGGCATCTCTCCTCTTGAACACCAAGCATCTGTGATCCTTGAGAAATACTTTCTACTAGTATTCTCTCCCCCTGGAGATCTCTCTCTCTCCCCCCTTGAAGGATCTCTCTCTCCCTCTGAGATGTGATCTCTCTCTCTAAATGATAAGCTTTGATGTGATCTCTCTCTCCCCCTTTGACATCAATTTCCAAGAAGGGCTTGATAAAGATGTAATCTCTCTCTCCCTATGGAATTTGACGTGAATGGGTTTGATCCTTGAGTCACAACATAAAGTAATGCTAAAAATGTGATGCTTGTAGAGGAAAAGATTGATTGAGTGGAGCTGGGTCAGAAGAAACACAAAATAAGTGGCAAACTATTTTTCCTGTTGTGAAATCAGTGGCACCGAGAGTTTTCGGTTGGACCGAAAACAACAAATCGGGGTAACCGAGTTCATCGCAGGGAAAACACTTGTCACCTCTGCTCACTAGACTAGAAAGATCTCACAAAGATTTTCAAGGAATTTACTAAATGATATACAATGAATTGATGCATAGAATGCAGAGCAAACAGAAAAGAAAGAAATCTAGATGAAGTTTTTTTTGAAAGGGGAAACAAATATGCATGATACAAATGCAAAAACACATAGACGAACACAAGAGAACTTCATCTAGAGATGGTGGGCGACAGAGTCACCTATGTTAGAGTATATTGACTTAGGAGTCAAGTGAGATCACTTGATCATATGTCATACTCATTGTTTAAGCTCAAAATGGGGTTACCATTTTTCGTTTAAGCATCTTGATGTATTCACATCTTGTCGAGTTGCTTTAGCTCATGTCTTGGAGTAAAGCTTCTCTAAGATGGAATAACATACCTTGGTTGGTGGTGTCGTCCATGTAGTTGAACTTGTGTGAGTTGCTCGAGGTTGATGTAGCTCATCAAGAATTTGGAGCACCACTTGGAATTTGAGTCCATCTACCTACATGGGTTAGTTCTTGCAAGGAAGAGCACTTGTGTATCCAAAAATGACACTCATGAAGTTTAACATAGAATTTGTCAAAGGATATGTTCGAATGGTTTCGTGCTTCCTTTTCTTCAACCACCTTTGTGGAGACTTGGTGATGTAGAGATTGCTCAAGATATGAGTAGATTACAACCTCATGGAATTAGATTCAACCAAGTACCTACAAGGGTTAGATAGCATGCAAGATACAAATATATCTAGGACATAAGATTTTCATCATAAGAGAAATATCAAGGATTATTCATAAGCTCATGTCTTGCATGTATCCAATGGAGTTTCTACTCCAAGTTTGAAGCATCAATGATGTTAAATTCTCCTCTCGACCTGCAAAACACTTTCTCATCAAGAGGTTTAGTGAATATATCCGCTAATTGCTTTTCGGTGCAAACATGCTTAAGATCAATGTCACCCTTAGCAACATGATCTCGAATGAAATGATGACGAACTTCAATATGCTTAGTTCGAGAATGTTGCACAGGATTATGACCAATTTTGATAGCACTTTCATTGTCACAAAGCAATGGAACATGTTTCACATATATACCATAATCTTTAAAAGTTTGGGTCATCCAAAGTAATTGAGCACAACATGAACCAGTGGCAATGTATTCCGCTTCGGTGGTGGATAAGGATACCGAGTTTTATTTCTTGGAAGACCAAGGCACAAGAGATCTACCAAGAAATTGGCAAGTAGCAGAAGTGGACTTTCCATCAAGCTTGTCTCCGGCATAGTCCGAGTCGGAGTAGCCAACAAGATCGAAAGAGGCCCTCTTAGGATACAAAATGCCAAAATTTGGTGTATGGATTAAGTATCTCACTATCCTTTTCACAGCCTTAAGATGACATTCTTTAGGTGCATCTTGATATCGTGCACACATGCACACACTTAGCATAATTTCGGGTCGTGAAGCATATAGATATAACAATGAACCAATCATAGAGCGATAAACCTTTTGATCAACCGGTTCACCATCTTTGGTCAAATCAAGATGTCCACTAGTAGGCATGGGTATAGACATACCTTTGCATTCTTGCATATTGAACTTCTTGAATAAGTCCTTAGTGTACTTCATTTGAGAGACAAAAGTACCTTCCTTAGTTTGCTTGATTTGCAATCCAAGAAAGAATTTGAGTTCACTCATCATTGACATCTCAAAGTTCTCCGACATTAGCTTTCCAAACTTCTCACTAAAATGAGGGTTAGTTGAACCAAATATAATATCATCAACATAGATTTGGCACACAAATAGTTCACCATTAACCCTTTTAGTAAAAAGAGTAGAATCAATTTTCCCAATTTCAAAGCCTTTTTCAATAAGGAACTTGGTTAAGCATTTATACCATGCTCTAGGAGCTTGTTTAAGACCATAAAGAGCTTTGTGAAGTTTGTAAACATGATTGGGTTTCTTAGGATTGACAAAGCCGGGAGGTTGTTTAACATAAACTTCCTCCTCTATTTCACCATTTAAAAAAACACTTTTAATGTCCATTTGGTACAAGGTGATATCATGGTGATTAGCATAGGAAAGTAAGATGCGAATGGACTCAAGTTTAGCAACGTGAGCATAAGTCTCACCATAGTCCATACCTTCGACTTGTGTGTAGCCTTGGGCGACGAGACGTGCTTTGTTGCGAACTACTTGTCCATCTTCATCTTGCTTATTGTGAAACACCCATTTGGTACCGATAATGTTGTGGTTGTTCTCGGGCTTCTCAACCAATGTCCAAACTTGGTTCCTCTCAAAGTTGTGTAGCTCTTCATGCATAGCATTTATCCAATCCGGATCTTCCAATGCTTCTTTGACCTTCATAGGTTTAATGCTAGAGATGAAAGAATAGTTTTCACAAAAGTTAGCTAGACGAGTTTTACAGTGAGTGATTCTCCCGGTTTGAATATCATTGTAGATTTGTTCGACGGGATGGTCTTTAGCAATTCTTGCTCGAACTCGTGAAAGTTTTTGCTTGGATCTTCGTTGAACATCTTCTTCATCTTGTTCTTCTTCTTGGCCTTCTTCATTGTTGGCGTTGTCGTTCTCTTGTCGTGGTGGAGAAGGAGGTTGTTGACGTTCATCTTGATGCACTTCCTCGTTTCCTTCATCTTAGTGTGTCCCACTTGTGGATGCTTCCGTTTCAACTCTTGGTTCACCTTGTCGTGAAGTAGAAGCTTCCACTTGGACGGACGAGGTACTCTCCTTCACCTACGTTGGACGAACCTTGCCAATAGACATGTCTTGGATTGCTTCCGAAGGATCTTTCTCTCCTACATCAATTGGCAGTTGCTCTACCTGCGAGCCGTTAGATTCATCAAACTTCACATCTACCGTCTCTTCAACCTTTCGGGTGAAATTGTTGTAGACATGGTATGTGTGAGAGTTTGAGCCATAACCTAGCAGGAAACCTTCATGAGACTTAGGAGCAAATTTAGAATGACGATGCTTATCAAGAATGTAGCACTTTGAGCCGAATACTCGAAAGTATCCAACTTGGGGTTTGTTACCGGTGAGGAGCTCGTATGCCGTCTTGCCAAGTAGCTTGTGAAGATACAAGCGATTTGTTGCATGAAAAGCTGTCTCAACCGCTTCCGCCCAAAAGTGCTTCGGCGTTTTGTACTCATCAAGCATCGTTCTCGCCATCTCAATGAGCGTCTGGTTCTTCCTCTCAACAACTCCATTTTGTTGAGGTGTGTACGTAGCCGAGAACTCATGTGAAATCCCTTCTTCGTCAAGAAAGGTGTCCACATTTGCGTTCTTGAACTCCATTCCATTGTCGCTGCGAACCTTCTTGATCTTCACTTCAAACTGATTTTGGGCCTTCCTAGCGAAGTTTTTGAAGATCTTTTGAACCTGGGATTTATCATCGAGAAAGAAACCCAGGTAAATCTGGAAAAATCATCGACTATAACTAGACCAAAATAATTTCCACCGAGACTCTTGTAAGAGTTGGGACCAAAGAGATCCAAATGAAGTAGCTCAAGTGGCCTCCTTTTGGTCATAATGTTCTTCACGGGATGCCTTCCTCCAACCTGTTTACCTGCCTAACAAGCACTTCAAAGTCTATCCTTATCAAATATGACATCATTAACTCCAAGGATATGATTTCCCTTAATAAGCTTGTCAAGGTTTCTCATGCCAACGTGACCTAGTCGTCTATGCCATAACCAACCTTTTGAGGATTTAGCAATGAAGCAAGTTTTAGGTTGGGCCTTTTTAGTGAAATCAACAATGTAAAGATCACCTCTACGTATACAGGTAAAGACCATTTTATGATTGTCTCGACGAAACACTTGGCAATCAACTTCAGTAAATAAGACATTGAAACCAAAGTCAGCGAGTCTAGATACTGAAAGTAAGTTGTATCCAAGAGATTCAACGAGCATGACATTTTGTATGGAGCTATCATGTGAGATGGCCACCTTACCGAGGCCAACCACCTTACCCTTTGAGTTCTCACCGAAAGTGAGATACTTTTGAGGACTATCATCATCAGCAAGCTCACGAAACATGTCTTTATCTCCGGTCATGTGATCGGTACATCCACTGTCAAGGACCCATTCCTTTCCTCCTGACATATATCCCCGAAGATTTGCCATAAGACCAAAATGTCTCATTGCATCATCAACATCGAAGTCACTATAATCATCCTCATCATAGTATCCATGTTCAACATTGTCATGTGCTGGATCAAATCCTAGACAGGGTGATTCATTAGAGTGATTTTGACAATGATCTTGTCTATGAATTTTTATAACTTCGGAAATAATATCACTAATAATACCAACATTTCCTTTGGCACGCATAAGGTTTGTAAGCTCAATAGATGATCACCAAACATAGGATCAGTAGTATTCATCTTACTCAAGGCAATAGACCTATGGAGAATTTCATCAAGATTTTTCAAAGAATAATCAGGAAATCGTTCCTCCAGAAATTTCCATATAGTGTAGGCACACTCAAGAGTAGGCAGTTTTATAATCAAGTTTTTAGGCAAGCCTCTAGTGATAAGATTAACAGTTATAACATTCCTAATCATGTCAACTGACCCATCAAGGGTAGGATGCATAGGATCAACACAAGGTGCACAAGGACTAGCAATGTACTTGTTCAAATGATATTGATTGAAAATTAGAAGCATCTCATTTTTCCACTCATGAAAATACTCTCCATCAAGAATAGGCACTCTATGTCTAAGACTCCCCAAAGTAGACTCGTCCATCTTCCTTCAATGGTGATTAAACCAAAGCAATGGAGACCAATGCTCTGATACCACTTGTATGACCTTGAGAAGAGGTGTCTAGGGGGGGGGGGTGATTAGACACTAAGTACCAAAGTTGCAGTTTTTAGCCTTTTTAAAACTAAGTGGAGTTTAGGCACAAGTTTAACATTCACAACACATAGCAAGCAAGCATGCAAAGAGTATATGAGCAGCGGAAAGTAAGGCATGCAACTTGAAAGAATGTAAAGGGAAGGGTTTGGAGGATTCAAACGCAATTGGAGACACGGATGTTTTTGGCGTGGTTCCAATAGGTGGTGCTATCGTACATCCACGTTGATGGAGACTTCAACCCATGAAGGGTAACGGTTGCACGAGTCCACGGAGGGCTCCACCCAAGAAGGGTCCACGAAGAAGCAACCTTGTCTATCCCACCATGGCCGTCGCTCACGAAGGACTTTCCTCACTAGAGGTAGATCTTCACGAAGTAGGTGATCTCCTTGCCCTTACAAACTCCTTGGTTCAACTCCACAATCTTGTCGGAGGCTCCCAAGTGACACCTAGCCAATCTAGGAGACACCACTCTCCAAGAAGTAACAAATGGTGCATTGATGACGAACTCCTTGCTCTTGTGCTTCAAATGATAGTCTCCCCAACACTCAACTCTCTCTCATATGATTTGGATCTGGTGGAAAGAGGATTTGAGTGGAAAGCAACTTGGGGAAGGCTAGAGATCAAGATTCATATGGTAGGAATGGAATATCTTGGACTCAACACATGAGTAGGTAGTTCTCTCTCAGAAATAGGATGTTGGAAGTGTAGGTTTAGTCTGATGGCTCTCTCCACGAATGAAGAGGAGGTGGAGGGGTATATATAGCCTGCACACAAACTCTAACCGTTACACACAATTTACCAAACTCGGTTGGACCGATTCAACAAACTCGGTCGGACCAATTTAGTAAACCTAGTGACCGTTAGGATTTTTGGTGGGACCGAAATGCAACTCGGTAGGACCGACATGGTTAGGGTTAGGGCATAACGTAATCTTGGTGAGACCGATTACACAAACTTTGTAGGACCGATTTTGGTAATTATCTAACTAGAGAGTTGGTCAGGCAAACTCGGTTGGACCGATTATGAAACTCGGTGGGACCGATTTTGGTAATGAGTCAGCCAGGAAGTTTGCATTGTAATCTCGGTAGTACCGATTGCTCAAACTCGGTGAGACCGATTGGGCATACACAGAGAGATTACAATCCCATCTCGGTGAGACCGAGATCCCTATCGGTGAGACCGATTTGCCTAGGGTTTGTGGCAGTGGCTAAGACATCAAAACTCGGTGGCTCCGGATAGAAAGAATCAGTGGGGCCGAGTTTGACTTTAGGTTTAGAACATATGTGGATGTGAGAAAGTGGTTGAGGATTTTTGCAGCATATCACTAAGCACATGAAGCAAGAGGCTCATTAAGCAACACATCATCCCTCCTTGATAGTATTGGCTTTTCCTATAGACTCAATGTGATCTTGGATCACCGAAATGTAAAATGAAGAGTCTTGAGCTTGAAGCTTGAGCCAATCCTTTGTCCTTAGCATCTTGAAGGAGTTTCCACATCCTTTAGTCCATGCCACTCCAATGTTGAACTTATCTGAAATATACTAGATAAAAGTGTTAGTCCAACAAGAGATATGTTGACATTAATTACCAAAACCACCTAGGGAGCACTTGCGCTTTCAGTGACTGAGCGGCATGTGCCGGGTTGGACTGCGTAAGCACCTACCTTTTTGAAGGAGGTAGCTAGGTGTTCTCACCGGCGCGTACGCAACGTGCAGGAGTTCTCGGGGCGATGGCCCATGACCCCTTGGGGCATAGGTTTAGTCCGGCGTGCTGGCCTCTCTATTAAGGTTAGGTCAGATTGCGATGTATTGTTTGGCCGAGGCCGGGCATGACCCAGGAAAGTGTGTCTGGCCGGAGTTAATCGAGCGTGGTGGGTAAGTTGGTGCACCCCTGTAGGGAAGAAAACATCTATCGATAGTCTGTCCTACAGTAACAGACACTTGGAGTTGTATCCCGATCGATACAACTCGAACTGGATACTTGTGATGAGAATTGGATTGTGATGAGAAATGGATAGTATGGCTATGGGATTGCTTTCTCACAGGGAGTCGAGAAAGGATCTCTGGCCGAGGCTGGTAACACTACTACTACTCTACTTTATGCTACTCTACTCCCACCTGTTTACTGCAGGATGCTGGTTTCCAGAAGATGCTATTCTTCGATAGGACTAGGCCTTTTCTCTATTCTGGCATTTCTGTAGCCCAGTCCACATATCCAGCCTTCCTTTGATAATGTTCCATATGTAGTGTAGTTCCTTGCTTCTGAGTACTTTGGATGAGTACTCATGGTTGCTTTGCTCCCCCTTTTCCCGCTTTTTTTTTCCGGTTGATGCAACTAGATGTCGGAGCCCAGGAGCCAGATGCCACCGCCGGTGCCTACTACTACATGGAGACCGTTGACGACTAGGAGTAGTTAGGAGGCTCCCAGGCACGAGGACTTGCCTCTTCATCGTGTTGCTTTGTGCTAGCCTTCTTAAGGAAAACTTGTCTAACTTATGTCTGTACTCAGATATTGTTCCTTCCACTGACTCTTGTGTATTCGATCTTATGTATTCGAGCCATCGAGGCCCCTGGCTTGTAATATAAAGCTTGTATTATTTTATTTGTGTCTAGAGTTGTGTTGTGATATCTTCCCATGAGTCCTTGATCTTCATCATACAAATTGGCGTGTATGATTAGTGTACGATAGAGTTGGGGGCGTCACAAGTTGGTATCAGAGCCGACTGCCTATAGGTAGCCCCCTTTCCAACTCCTTGGCCGAAGTCGAGTCTAGTCACTACAAAACAAAATTTACTAACATGGTTGTGTCTTACGGCCCCACGCCACCATTGGGTGGTATTATGATCTTTTATTCCTCGTCTATACTCTGGGACCCTAATCTCTCTTATATTCGGGTTAAACGAATTTAATAACTCTAACATTAGGATCCCGTGACCACATTCACCCCAAAGTTCGATAAACCATAGTTATTCCTTAGAATAGTATTCTGAATAGTACATACACTGTCGTGTTGACTACTATGTGGTAGCCATCGTACCTCTTTCATTATGCATGTTTCATCATGAATGATCCTTGTCTTTGCAAATGCTCAATGCTGAACTACCCCCATGTTACATGTTAGCAGGATGGTTAGACCTACTGGTCGTGGCCGTGGTGCCGACGATCCACCACCGCCTGAATTCTTTGCTGGAATGATGCAACAGTTTGAGCTGAACCGCCAGTTCATGGAAGGAATGATGGCTTAGTTTCCTCGTCCGAATATGAACTAGCAGCCAACCCCAGTTACTCTGCAGGACTTCAGGCACCTCAACCCGACCATCTACCATCTCTCAACTCAGCCCCTTGATGCTGATGACTGGCTCCACGACATCACATATGAAATGGAGTCTGCTAGTGTTTCCCTTGCCAGCTATATCACCTTCGCATCCTTCTTCTTCAAGGGTCCCGCTGCTCAATGGTGGGACAACCACAGGCGTACCCTACCTACTGGAACAGTCATCAATTGGGATTTCCAAGCTGCCTTTCGTGCCCTCTTCATTCCTCAGGGAATCATGGACAGGAAGAAGCGAGAGTTCCGTAACCTCACCCAAGGCAACAAGACAGTAGATGCTTATCAGCGGGAATTCCTAGACTTGTCACGTTATGCTGAAGAAGACATTACAACTGATGCTCACAGACAGGAAAAGTTTCATGGTGGACTTCACCCTGATATCAAGCTAGCACTGCTCGTCCATGACTTTGCTGACTTCGCCACCTTGGTGAACAAGGCTATTCAGGTTGAGACTGGTCTGTAGGAACACCAGGGATCCCTCAGGCGCAGCCGTGACGCTGGCTCATCTTCAGGCCCATCAGCGCAGAAGTGTCGGATATGGATCCCCCATAACATGTACCGCCCAACTGCACCTGCACCAAGACAGTCCTATGTTGCACCTCGTCTGTCACCTCCATCGCAGAGGCAGCCTCTTCGAGTTGTACCACCCCAAGCTCCTGCTCCCAACCCCAATGATGGTCTATGCTTCAAGTGTGGCCTTCCAGGTCACCACTCCAGGAACTGTCCTCAGAATCAGAAGCAACTGGCTCCTCCTGCTGCGGGTCATGGTAACGACCAACCCCGCAACAACACTGCCCAACCTTATGGTCATGGGCAGGCTAACAACATTGATCTGAATGAAGCTCAAGACCAGCCTACTATTGTGATGGGTACTCTCCTTGTTAATTTGGTACCAGCTTTAGTTTTATTCGATTCAGGGGCATCACATTCATTCATGTCAGAAAAGTTTTCATACACAGGCGACATTTGATGTGAGCCCATGAACACTCCGATAGTGGTACACACCCTTGCAGGCCGATATCAAACTACCATTCGCGACGTTCTCGTTGAGATTGAAGGGTTGGAACACCTTGTTTCTCCCATTATTCTGGAGTCTTCCAATATTGACCCCATTCTGGGAATGGAATGGTTGAAAGCACATACTACCTCTATTGTTTGCGCTACCAAGGTCGTTCACCTCCTACGTCTTTACGATGAGGTAGTAAGCTACCATGATCAGATTGTCCAAAACGCCGAAGCACGACTTTATGTCTTTAATGCGTTGAACGTGGCACCTCTTGAGGGAATTGAAAAGATTCCAGTCGTTTGCAACTTCCAAGACGTCTTTCCAGTAGAACTTCCAGGAATACCCCCTGCTTGGGCTGTCGAGTTCTTCATTTACTTGAAACCAGGCACCGTTCCTATTGCCAAACAACCCTACAAGATGCCGCCTCATGAGCTCCTTGAGCTTAAGAAGGTAATCAACAAATCCCTTCGCAAGGGTTTCATTCGCCCAAGTTCCTCTGCTTGGGAGCACCTTCTCTGTTTGTGAAGAAGAAGGATGGAACAAATCGTTTGGTCCAAGACTATCGTCCTATCAACCAAGCTACAATTTAGAACAAATATCACCTTCATCAGATCAATGATTTGTATGATCAACTGGTTGGTTCATCGATATTCTCTAAACTCGACTTGAGGTTGGGTTACCACCAGATCCGTGTTCGTGAAGATGATATTCCAAATACCGCATTCGTCACTCATTATGGTTCTTACGAGTACACCGTCATGTCATTCGGTTTAACCAATGCTCTAGCTACATTCTCTCGTCTGATGAACTACACATTCATGGATTACCTCGACAAGTTCGTCGTATTCTATATGGATGATATTCTGGTATATTCGAAGAATAAAGAAGAACATGCTGAACATCTTCGTCTTGTTCTGGAAAAGCTTCGAGAGCATCAGCTTTATGCAAAGTATTCCAAGTGCGAATTCTGGCTTCCTGAAGTAACCTACCTTGGGCATGTCATCTCCAAGGATGGTATTGCCGTCAACCCAGAGCGAGTTCAGGCTATTCTTGAGTGGACCCCTCCGAAGATTGTCAAGCAAGTCAAAAGCTTTCTTGGACTAGCCAGCTATTGTCGCCGCTTTGTCGAGAACTTCTCCAAGATCGCCAAGCCACTGACCAATCTACTACACAAAGGTGTTAAGTTTGATTGGACTAAAAAGTGTCAGGAAATTTTCCAGGCTCTCAAGGACAAGCTGACTTCTGCCCAGTGCTTGCTCCCCCTGATTCTCACAAGGACTTCGTCATCTATTGCGACGTTTCACATCAAGGATTAGGCTGCATCCTAATGCAAGAGTGAAGAGTGATTGCTTATGCCTCTTGTCAAGTGCGTCCTCACGAAGAGAACTACCCAGTTCATGACCTTGAGCTTGCAGCGGTTATCTTCTCGATAATTTTTCCGAGATCTTTACCGATCATCAGAGTCTGAAGTACCTGTTTACTCAGCCAGATCTGAACCTCCGTCAGCAGCGATGGATGGAAGCTATTGCTGACTACAACTGCGGTATATCCTATCCCCCTGGCAAGGCTAATGTAATTGTCGATGCCCTGAGCCGCAAGTCTTATTGCAATAATCACATGGTCTACAAAGCTCAACCCCGCCTTTATGACGAACTTTGTAAGCTGAACCTTCAACTTGTTCGACAGGGTTCTCTGAATAACCTTGTCCTGGAAACAACTCTTCTGAAAGCAATTAAGTCTGCTCAAGCCAAAGATGCTCATGTTGATTTGATGAAAAAGGATCTTGCCTTAGAGAAATCCAAAGATTTCTCACTTTGTGAAGATGGAACTTTATACTTCAGAGCTCGCATTTTAGTACCCCGGTTCGAGCTTATGACAGAGAAGGTCATGAAAGAAGCACATGACACCCCTCTCTCTATTAAACCAGGAAGTACAAGATGTATCTAGACATCCTTCAGAATTACTGGTGGTCTAAGATGAAGCAAGACATTGCTCGATATATTGAAGAATGTGACATTTGCCATCGCGTCAAAGCAGAACACGAGAAACCGGCTGGACTTCTACAACCGCTTTCGATTCTTGAATGCAAGTGGGATAAGATCCAAATGGACTTCGTCACTGGCCTTCCCAAGTCTCATAAAGGTAACGATTCTATGCTTGTCGTCATTGACCAATTCTCGAAGGTTGCTCACTTTCTGCCAGTCAAGGAGACAATCACTGCTACTCTATTAGCAAACTTGTATATCTCTCGAATTGTGTCATGCCACAACATTCCGAAGGAGATCAGTTCAGACCGCAGCAGTATATTCACTTCAAAGTTCTAGGATAGTTTCCAAGAGGCAATGGGAACTCATATTACCTGGAGCACTGCTTATCACCCCCAATCCCACGGCCAAGTCGCGTGAATCAACCAAATTCTTGAAGACATGCTTCGATCTTGTGTTATTTCTTTCGGCAAGAAGTGGGAAGAATCTCTCCCTTATGCAGAGTTCTCTTATAACAACAACTATCAAGAGAGCTTGAAGATGGCACCCTTTGAAGTGCTCTATGGACGTATGTGTCAAACCCCTCTGAATTGGTCAGAAACTGGGAACGGACACTCATTGGTCCGGACATTATTCAACAAGTTGAAGAGCAGGTTTGCATTGTCTGGGATAATCTCAAGGCGGTCCAGTCCCGCTAGAAGAGCAACTACGACCAGAAACACTGGGTCGTATGCATCAGCCGAAGCTTAATAGATGTCAGCGATTGAGAGGCACGCGCCTGGTTGGACTGTGTAACCGCCTGCCTTTTTGAAGGAGGTAGCTAGGTCTGCTCACCGGCCGCGTACGTAACGTGCAGGAGTTCCCGGGGTGTTGGCCCATGACCCCTGGGGGCATAGGTTTAGTCCGGCGTGTTGGGCTCTCTATTAAGCTTAGGTCAGGTTGCAACATAATGTTTGGCCGAGGTTGGGCATGACCAAGTAAAGTGTGTCCGCCCGGAGTTAATCAAGCGTGGTGGGTAACTTCGTGCACCCCTGCAGGGAAGAAAACATCTATCGATAGCCTGTCCTATGGTAACAGACACTTGGAGTTGTATCCCGATCGATACAACTAGAACTGGATACTTGTGATGAGAATTAGATTGTGATGAGAAATGGATAGTATAGCTCTGGGATTGTTTTCTCGCAGGGAGTCGAGAAATGATCTCTAGCCGAGGTTGATAACACTACTACTACTTTACTTTATGCTACTCTACTCCCTCCTGTTTGCTGCAAGATGCTGGTTTCCAGAAGATGCTAGTCTTCGATAGGACTAGGCCTTCTCTCTATTCTAGCATTTCGGCAGCCCGGTCCACATATACAACCTTCCTTTGATAATGTTGCATATATAGTGTAGATCCTTGCTTGCGAGTACTTTGGATGAGTACTCACGTTTGCTTTGCTCCCCCTTTCTTTTTTTCTGGTTGATGCAACCAGATCTCGGAGCCCAGGAGCCAGATGCCACCGCTGGTGCCTACTACTACATGGAGACCGCTGACGACCAGGAGTAGTTAGGATGCTCCCAAGTAGGAGGCCTTGCCTCTTCGATCGTGTTGCTTTGTCCTAGCCATCTTAAGGCAAACTATTTAACTTATGTCTGTACTGAGATATTGTTGCTTCTGCTGACTCTTGTGTATTCGAGCCCTCGAGGCCCCTGGCTTGTAATATAAAGCTTGTATTATTTTATTTGTGTCTAGAGTTGTGTTGTGATATCTTCCCGTGAGTCCTTGATCTTAATCGTACACATTTGCGTGTATGATTAGTGTACGATTGAGTAGGGGGCGTCACATGCACTTATATCATTTAAAGTTTGGATTGTCTGTTTCTCTTCACATAGAAAACCATTGTTTGTAGAATGCTCTTCTGCTTCACTTATATTTGTTAGAGCATGGTCTTTTGTAGAAAGAATTGAACTATCATGCTTCACTATATCTATTTAGAGAGTCAACGGGAATTGGTCAATTGCATGGTTAGCCATAAAATCCTACATAAAACT
The DNA here is from genome assembly GCF_018294505.1 of Triticum aestivum. Taxonomy (NCBI): domain Eukaryota; kingdom Viridiplantae; phylum Streptophyta; class Magnoliopsida; order Poales; family Poaceae; genus Triticum; species Triticum aestivum. Next base: position 230,938,886 of record NC_057804.1, on the reverse strand, counting down.
TATGGATCACTGAATATGATATGTTTGATTCCTTGCAATAGTTTTCCGATATAGAGATGGAATATGTGGGAGGTACTAGTAAACGGTTGTGGTTAGTAAGAATATTGGTGTTAAGGTTTGTGATTCCCGAAGCATGGACGTATAGTCTCTTGTTATGCTATGAAGTTGGAGCATGATTTATTATTGATTGTCTTCCTTATGAGTGGCGGTCGGGGATGAGCGATGGTCTTTTCATACCAATCTATCCCCCTAGGGGCATGCGTAGTAGTACTTTGCTTCGAGGGCTAATAAACTTTTGGAATAGGTAGATGAGTTCTTTATGACTATTGTGAGTCATTGGGTTGCGAGAGTGGCAGTAGCTTAAACCCAAGTAGGAGGGTTGTTGTGTATGGGATAAAGAGGACTTGATACATAATCCTATGGTTGGGTTTCATGACGTTAATGATCTCTAGTAGTTGCGGATGCTTGCTAGGGGTCCGACCATAAGTGCATATGATCCAAGTAGATAAAGTATGTTAGCTGATGCCTCTCCCTTATATAAAATTGCAAGAATGATTACCGGTACTTGTTATCGATTGCCTAGAGACAAATGAATTTCTTGTTGACAAAATCTACCCACTTTTATTACCTTGCAATTTATTCGTAGTTTTATTCTCGCAAGTACTCGTAGTTTTATTATTGCAAAATAGTTTCATACTTGTTTTACGTAAAGCAAACGTCAAGTGTCCGTAGAGTTGTATCGGTGGTCGATAGAACTTGAGGGAATATTTGTTTTTCCTTTAGCTCCTCGTTGGGTTCGACACTGTTATTTATCGAAGAAGGCTACAAACGATCCCTATACTTGTGGGTTATCAAGACCTTTTTCTGGTGCCGTTGCCGATGAGCAATAGCGTGGGGTGAATATTCTCATGTGTGCTTGTTTGCTTCATCACTAAGTAATTTTTATTTCATGTTCTAAGTTGTTCTCTATCTTTAGTTATGGATATGGAACATGAATACCAAAACAAATTAGTTGTACGTGCTACTCATGGAGATGGGGAACCTCCTAAAACCCCTGATGCTCGTTATGTGAAAAATATTATGCACTACTTTGATAATCCTGAGAAAAACCCATTCAACATGATAATGGGAGTAATGTTGGATCAATGTGAATACTTTAGGGATTATAGCTTGACACAAAAATGGAAAATTTCATGGGATCAAATTGATATGTTGCATTGGTATGCTTGGAACTTATGCCAGAGATATGATTTTACTTGTTGCTCTACGATGAATGCTCCACACCTTCCCTTTTCATGCAAATTTAATGATAATGAAACCTTGTCTTCTTATGACAATGGTAGATATGATTATTATGATGTGGAATGAATGGAAGAATTTGTTGCTTTTAAGGGTGCTTATAGAACTCAATCTTTGTCCTTAAAGTATGAAGCTTTTTATGATGATGTATATAGACCTGAAATTTTTTCTATCCTTAAATATTGCTATGATAATGATGAATATAATTCCGATATTGATGCGTTTATTGATAAAGTCTCCGCTGTCCAAGAAGAGACTAATATTTTGCAGGAGTCTATGGAAGAACAAATTGATGAAACTGTGAGCTCACTGGATGAAAAAGATGATGAGGAGAGCGAAGAACAAAAGGAGGAAGAGCGGATTGATCACCGGTGCCCACCTTCTAATGAGAGTAACTCTTCAACTCATACATTGTTTTATTTCCCTTCTTTCTTATCGAAGGATGAATTCTATGATAATTGCTATGACCCCGTTGATTCGTTTGAAATATCACTTTTTGATGATGCTTGCTATCCTTGTGGGCAAGATGCCAATATGAATTATGCTATTGGAGATGAACTTGCTATTGTTTCTTATGTTAAACATGAAATTGTTGCCAGTGCACCCACACATGATAGTCCTATTGTCTTTTTGAATTCTCCCAACTACACAATATCAGAGAAGTTTGTCCTTATTAAGGATTATATTGATGGGTTGCCTTTTACCGTTGCACATGATAATTTTGATGAATGTGATATGCATGTGCTTGCTGCTCCGAGTTGCAATTATTATGAGAGAGGAACTACATCTCCACCTCTCTATGTTTCCAACACGATAAAATTGCAAGGAAGTACTTATGCTATGTATTGGCCATTACTTGATATGCATGAATTGTTCTTGTATGACATGCCGATGCATAGGAAGAGAGTTAGACTTTGTCACTGCATGATATATGTTGCTTTGTGCTCACTACTTAATTAAAATTGGCTTTGATATACCTTAGGATCCGGGTGGATCCATTACTTGAGCACTTTATGCCTAGCTTAATGGCTTTAAAGAAAGCGCTACCAGGGAGACAACCCGGAAGTTTTAGAGAGTCATTTTATTCTATTGAGTGCTTTTATAAAGTTTAAAAACAAAAAAATATAGAGGGGAACTTAAAAAATTTCGACAAAAGAGAAGCGACTGGAAGTTATGCATTGGAGAAATGAGGGTCGACCTTGAACACTTGTGTTCATGCTCATGGAAATAATGTAGAATTTTTCATGAAGATTCTCACAAAAATAATTATCCCCTTGTACATTTCCATTGTATTATAAAAATAATGTGCCAAGATTTTCCTTTAGGATGGGTAGATTGCTTGTTGGTATGTGCGGTGCAGAAACATGAACTTTGGCTGTAGCGTGTGAATTTTCAGTTTTTACTAGAAAAACGAAAGGTTCTGAAACTTTCTGCAAAGTCTTGCTATACAAATTTCTTACTGTTTTCTAATTTTTCATAATTTTTGGAGTACCATAAGTATGGTAGATGTTCAGAATGCTACAGACTGCCTGTTTAAGATAGATTCTGTTTTTGATGCATTGTTTTGCTTGTTTTGATGAAACTATCGATTTTTATCGGTGGTATAAGCCATGGAAAATTTATATTACAGTAGCTACAATGCAAAAGAAAAATATGAATTTTTTGCAATAGTACTTAGAGTAGTGATTTTCTTTATTATACTAATGGATCTTACCGAGCTTTTTGTTGAGTTTTTTGTGGATGAAGTGATCAAAGATTGATAAGCTCTCAATATGAGGAGAAGGAGGAGAGGCAAGAGTTCAAGCTTGGGGATGCCCAAGGAACCCCAAGTAAATATTCAAGGAGACTCAAGCATCTAAGCTTGGGGATGCCCCGGAAGGCATCCCATCTTTCTTCAACAGGTATCAGTATGTTTTCGACTTTGTTCCGTTCATGTGATATGTGTAAGTCTTGGACCGTCTTTTGTATTTAGTTTTCACTTATATTTTATCCACCATGCTGGTATGAGATAGTCCATAGTTTATTTATAGAATGCTCATTCCTCTTCACTTATATCTTTTGAGTATGGCTGTATAGAATGCTTCATGTGTTTCACTTATATCATTTGAAGTTTGGATTGCGTGTTTCTCTTCACATAGAAAACCGTTGTTTGTAGAATGCTCTTTTTCTTCACTTATATTTGTTAGAGCGTGGTCTTTTATAGAAAGAATTAAACTGTCATGTTTCACTTATATCTATTTAGAGAGTCAATAGGAATTGGTTAATTGCATGGTTAGCCAGAAAATCCTACATAAAACTTATGGATCACTGAATATGATATGTTTGATTCCCTGCAATAGTTTTGCGATATAGAGATGGGATATGTGGGAGGTACTAGTAAACGGCTGTGGTTAGTAAGAATATTGGTGTTAAGGTTTGTGATTCCAGAAGCATGCACGTATAGTCTCTCGTTATGTTATGAAGTTGGAGCAGGATGTATTATTGATTGTCTTCCTTATGAGTGATGGTCGGGGATGAGCGATTGTCTTTTCCTACCAATCTATCCCCCTAGGGGCATGCATAGTAGTACTTTGCTTCACGGGCTAATAAACTTTTGCAATAAGTATATGAGTTCTTTATGACTAATGTGAGTCCATGGATTATACACACTCTTAGCTTTCCGCAATTTGCTACCCTCTACGGTACCGTGCATTGCCCTTTCTCACCTCGAGACTCGGTGCAAACTTCACCGGTGCATCCTAACCCCGTGATATGATACACTCTATCACACATAAGCCTTATTATATCATCCTCAAAACAGCCACCATACCTACCTATTATGGCATTTACATAGCCATTCTGAGATATATTATCGTGCAACTTCCACCGCTTCCATTTTTATGACTTGAGCATTCATTGCCATATTGCTTTGCATGATCATATAGTTGACATAGTGTTTGTGGCTCAGCCACCGTTCATCATTTTTTTCATACATGTTATGTAGATCATTGCACATCCTGGTACACTGCTAGAGGCATTCATATAGAGTCATACTTTGTTATAGGTATCGAGTTGTAATTTTTGTTTCTTTTGAGTTATAAGTAAATAGAAGTGTGATGATCATCATTATTCATTTTTAGAGAAGTGCCCCAGTGAGGAAAGGATGATGGAGACTATGATTTCCCAACAAGTCGGGATGAGACTCCGGACAATGAGAGAAAAAAAGGAAAAGGAAAAAACAAAAAAAGGGAAAAAAGAAAAAGAAAAAATAAACAAAGAGAGAAGGGGCATTATGAGTATCCTTTATCACACTTGTGCTTCATAGTAGCAACATGTTTTTCATATGGAGAGTCTCCTATGTAGTCACTTCCGTATACTAGTGGGAATTTTTCATTATAGGACACTACTGCAGGATGCTGCTAACGTGACACTACGATCACAGACCCTTCGACGAAACTGTGTGCGATGCAATAATCGCAAATGGTGGTGTGAAAACCCGTCAAAAAAGGTGCAAAATGTGTGCGATGCTGCGCATACGGTTGATCCAGCAGAACTATTTACGATGAGGAAGAACAACAGAAACGGGAAACCATATCAATGCGTGTGCGATATACAACATACAGTTCCCTCTGATGAATTGTGTGCTATTAGGGAATGCAACAGAAACGGTCAGCCAGATCAAGGTGAGTGTGATATACGGCATACGGTTAACTCGAACAAACTGTTTTCGATTAGGCAAGAGAACGGAAACGATTCATCTTAACAACATGTGTGTGATATGTGGCATTTGCGATCAGCCAAAAGAAGACAAACAATTCATATAAACCAGATGTGTGTGATACACAGCAAACAACCCACTCAGATGAACTATTTGTGATGATAAATTATAACATAGATGGTTACTATAGTAAGTTCGTGTGCGATTCTGTTCGTACAAAAAACTTAGAAAAAATGCAAACTAGTTGCTTGCGGTGGCTAGGAGTATCGCACACAATGTATCTGCGAGTACTCGTGTGCGATGATTTGTAAGTTACACACAATGAATGGCCGCAAGGGTGATATGCTGATCATGGAGTCCGAGAAGACCGTCGTCGGAAGGCCGCCGACTCAGCTTTTTAGCCTATATTTTATTATAATTGTATGCACAAGTAGCTCGTGAGTGTTTTGTGCCTTGCCGCATGTGGCATTTCAAATTATCCTGAATATGTAAGACCACTATTAACCATTGCCATTGTACATTTGCCTCAACGGCGAGCAGAGCGCGCGCAGGGACGCCATGGACCCGCACAAAAAAGCATGACGCATCCATAGGACACGATGGTGAGATCATGACACTTTGTGATAGTGGGCAGACACGTACACGTACATCCGAGAACAAGGGCCCATGTTTCAGGCTTCCGATGCGTGGCATATTGTTGATCCAAAAGAACTGTTTGCAATGAGGCAGAACAATAGAAACGAGGCTTTGTAGGCCCAGAACCATCAATAAATTTTGACTTTGTTTCTGGTCACATTGCAGATTACAACACAATAAGTAATTGCAAATCTATTCACACCGATCAAACTAATATATGTTCACACTTAGCACCGGGCTATAAAAACTACCCACTCGAAAATTACTTCACAGTTCCTCTCCTCATCACCCACAAAATTGGTCTTTCCTATCAAGTCGTTCCGCCATGACTGGTAGAAGGAGTTTTGGGTGGGCATATAACCAGGTTGCAAAGACCATGGCCGCCGAAGCACTAGAGAGGTCCGCTGTGAAGTGGCAGCCGCGGTAGATATGTCCCGACACGCCGCGGAGCCCTCGAACGAGCTCTCACGGGCACGCGAGGGTTCTCCCAAGCGCTCTCGCCGCGTCAGCGATTACGATGAGCTGGCATTGCTGAAGTCCTTGGCCGGCGATGATGACATTCTTGCTGGCCTCATTAAGCAGCAGGAGCTGGTTGACGGCTTGATGAAGCTACTCGATATCAATAATGCCTCGGTTGACAAGGCGACCGGCCTTGTTGAGCACCTCATGAGTGACAATGCAAAGATCCACAAGGTGCTCGCCAAGAAGGAGGAGGAGGCCGCCGGATGGAAGATGCTGCATGAGCTGAGCAGTGCCTTAGGGATGACGCTCATAAAGGTCATCGAGGAACTAATGGATGACAGGAGGAAGCTCCGGTCAAGCACGAGCAGGAGGTGGAGGAATCTGTGGCTACTTTCAAGCAAAGTCATGAGGAATTGAGGAAGGAGCTAGAGGATGTCATCGCTCGGCGATCCATCAAAGAGTAGATACAGTAGCAATCTAGATCGTTGTCTGTGATTTCCTTCTTCTCTTTCCCTCGTGTCTTCCGGTCTTTGCCGCATGTGGCATTTAAAATTATCCGGAATATGTAAGACAATTATTATCTGCGCCATTGTAAATTTGTCGTCTTACTATCCGTTGCCATTTTATTTGTCGTCATTTTACCCGTTGCCCTATGTGGCAATTTAAATTAGGCTGGAATACGAGTTCAAAACACGAACAAAGCGAATGTTGCCATGGGATCACAACCAAACACCCTCCGTCCACCCCTAAAAAAACCTCTGTCTAGGCGTTTTAATTAACCCATTAATGGAGAAGTTTTCAGCGAGGCGGGCGGCGGCTGGTGCATGGAGGTCACATAGCTCACTTCCTGGTGAGCATGGGCGGCCTTGCTGCTTCCACGTGTCCCGTCGAGCCTATGAGGTGGACAGGATGCACGTGTCCCGTCGAGCCTGCGCGGTGGACTACTCGCACGCGTCCCGTCGAGCATGCATAGTGGACTTCTTGTGCTCATCCCGTCTAAACAAACAGCTGCACGCATGCCACTAAGTATGGTTAAATATTGGCACGGTTCATATAATACAGCCATTTGTGATATTAGCGTGTCAGCTTATTGTTTCAATAAGGACTTTGTTTGCTACTAATGTGTGCGCCTCTTCTCAAACTGGACGATTTTTTTACCACGGCATATATGTGCCATGTCATGAAACCATGCCAAGTTTCATGTTTTTTGGGTGAGTTTTTGATTTACTAGGATTTAAAAACCGAGATTCTCAATGTTTCAGGACGACAACAAGTTTGTAATTCACTCCCATTCCTTAAATGAGACCTAAACATGCACCCAATGACACATGTACGATTTCTCACCCATTTTGCTTCACTGGAGCATGTGCTTGTAGTTCAAATTTGTATTATGGACTACATTAAATGCATAGAAAACTTAATTAGTAAAATATACAATGGCCAAACGAACCCTAAACAGTTTCAAATTTTGACACGACACTCCTGTTATTCTATGTTGCTTGTAGAAAACAAAGTTCAAGGCTTGAAGAGGCAACAATTATCGTTTCGCCCACCGAAACCACGAGGGTTGCGAGAAGCTTCGGTTTGTAAGAGGCTTGTAATATAGTTTCGCCCAAATTGGACAATTTTATGTACCATGTAGTGACACCCTGCCAAGTTTCACGATTTCCAGGTGAGTTTTGGATTCACAGAGATTTATAAACCGAGATTCGCAATGTTTGTGGCCAAGGCAAGACGGCGAGATGGTTGAATTCATTCCCGTTCGCTCCATGGGACCTAAACATGCACCCCAAGTACACGCATGTACATTTTTTCTAGCCATTTTGGTGCACTGGATCATGTATTTGTAGTTCGGATTTGAATTATGGACATGAAATGCCTAGAAAACTCAATTAATGAATAAAAATGGTCAAACGAATCCTGAATAATTTCAAAGTTCAGCCCGAATCTCCCGTTGTTCCGTGTTGCGTCTAGATGAAAATACTAGGCTAGAAGAGGGAGAGATTATCGTTTGTCCCACAAGGGGACACATTTCCCTATCGAAAACATGAGGGTTCTTGCGACATGCTCCGGTTTGTAAGAGGTTTGTAATAAAGCTTGTCCCAAATCGGCAATGTTTTTACCACGACATATATGTGCCATGACGTGACACTTGCCACCTTTGATGACTTACTGGTGAGTTTGGCATTTATGGGGATTTAAAAACCAAGATTCAAAATGTTTGAGGACGAGCCAGGAGTATGGTTGTAATTCGTTCCCATTCCTGGCATGGAACCTAAACATGCAACCAAGGACGCATGTATAATTTTTCTAGCCATTTTGGTGAACTTGAGCATGTATTTGTAGTTCAGACTTGCAGTATCGACATTAAATGCCTAGGAAACTCAATTAGTGTATAAAAAGGCCAAACGAACCCTGAATAAGTATAAGTTTTAGCATGGATATCATGTCGTTCCGTATTGCCCGTAGAAGAAAATACAAGGTGAAAAGAGGCAGTGATTACGTTTCGACAACAAGGGGAACGCGTTTCCCTATCGGAACCACGAGGCTTCTTTGAGAGAAGCTCCGATTTGTAAGAGGTTTGTAATAAAGCTTGGCCCAAATTGGACAATGTTTTTACCATGACATATATGTGCCATGACGTGACACCGTGCCTACTTTCATGACTTCCTGGTGATTTTTGGATTTACAGGGATTTAAAAACCGAGATTCCAAATGTTTGAGGATGAGCCGGGACGCCAGTACAGTTGTAATTTGTTACCATCCCTGGCATGGGACCTAAACATGCACCCAAGGACACATGTATAATTTTTCTAGCCATTTTGGTGAACTGGAGCATGTATTTCAAGTTTAGATTTGAATTATGGACATTAACTGCCTAGGAAATTCAAATAGTGTATAAAAAGGCCAAATGAACCATGAATAAGTTTAAATTTCAGCACGGATATCTTATCGTTCAATGTTGCCCGTAGAAGAAAATACAAGGTGAAAAGAGGCAGTGATATGTTTCGACAACAAGGGGAACACTTTTCCCTATCGGAACCACGAGGCTTGTTTGAGAGAAGCTCAGGTTTGTAAGATGTTTCTAATAAAGCTTGGCCCGAATTGGACAATGTTTTTACTTGGACATATATGTGCCATGACGTAACACCATGCCTACTTTCATGACTTTCTCGTGAGTTTAGGATTTACGGGGATTTAAAAACTGAGATTCAAAATGTTTGAGGAAGAGCCGGGACGCCGGTATGGTTGTAATTCGTTCCCATTCCTAGCATGAGACCTAAACATGCACCAAAGGACACATTCCTAGCCATTTTGGTGAACTGGACCATGTATGTGAAGTTCAGATTTGAATTATGGACAATAAATGCCTAGGAAACTCAATTAGTGTATAAAGAGGCCAAACAAACCGTTAATAAGTTTAAATTTTAGCACGAATATCTTGTCGTCCCATGTTGATGGTAGAAGAAAATACAAGGCGAAAAGAGGCAGTGATTATCATTTCCCCCACAAGAGGACATCTTTCCCTATCGGAACCACGAGGCTTTCTTTGAGAGAAGCTCCGGTTTGTGAGAGGCTTGTTATAAAACTTGCGCCAAAATGGACGAAAAAATTCCTCGACATATATGTGCCATGTCATGATAGCGTGCCAAGTTTCACGATTTTTGGGTGATTTTTGGATATACTGGGATTTAAAAATGAGATACTTCTCACGAAACATTTTCAAATAGCACACGGTTCACTCACGGAAACCATGTGCCTACCAAACTATGGTCGATGCCCCCCTCCCCTGCTGCGTGCGCGATCTTGATTGGCCAGAACCCAAACCCCACGGATCGTACGTCTACACCATTGGATGCTCCCAGATCGAACGTAGCCCTTTCGACAGCACATGCAGTACATGGGTGAGCACTGTGTGCATGCATCATGCTAGCTCACGCTTCCTTCTCTTCTATGTTTTCTGAACAGGCTACTGTTTCCCGCCACTCCCCTCATCGGTTTCCGCCTCTTCTCCCATCGGTTTCCCGCTACCAGTGTCAATGCTCATTGAAGGCTAGGCGGCGACACACTAGCCATGTAAATATCGCACACAGTTTCTAAAAGAACAAACTTGTGTGATATGAGGAGTAGGTCCCATAGGATGACCAGCGTGAAACACCTTAAAGGCAAGGAGGCAATTCCTATCAGCAAGGTGCCGCTTCCCATCCGCTAGCCTAGTCGAATAGAACACAGAAGTTAAGTGTGCTCGGGCTGGAGTAGTCCAAGGATGGGTGACCTGGTGGGAAGTTGCATATCTCAAGATTCAGTTAATTGCCATGGCACGGTCATTATAGAGATACACATATAAATATCTCTATAGTGACCTAGCATGATGATTATATAAACCATTGGATCCTTGTTTTGCTCATTTGTAGACTATGTTTTTATAGGTTATTCTTTTGCTATAAAATCACCACGACTGCGCAAGAACGAGTAAATGGTGCAGGTACTGGCTTAACCATGTGCGATGCAAGTGCGCTGTAAAATTTCCACGACTGCGCAACCGCGAGCAAATGGTGCAGGTACTGTCTTAACCCTGTGCGATGCAAGTGCACTGTAAAATCACCACGATGGCTCAAGCTAAAGTAGGGTAAGTTTATTTAGAAATTACGATGAATGTGTGTGATGGACCAGCTAGCTAGAAATATAAAAACAGACCACCCGCCTTGAGCATTTCAAAAATTGGCAGTTCCGTTACTTTTCCTTATTATCATACACGCATATTCTTATTGGACCATGCACGATCTTTGGCACCCCGCATCAATTCTTTTACCCAAATTTTAGTAGCCGCCGTACTTCAACCGTCGCCCACACTCCTCCAGCACCGACCTTATCATAGAATTGCAGTAGCCGGGGAATTTGAACCGTCGCCCTCCCATGTCCACCACCATCTCCACCCACCATTACTAAAATTTTCAGTAGCCGCGGCGTATCCTCAAACAACACCATTACCCCCCTCCACAATCCACCCATCCGCCCCTCCCCCTCGAACCCTATCTTGCGGCCGCCGCCGGTGCCGCCGCCAACCCATGGCGGTCTGCCCGTTCCTCCTAGATTACATAATAAAGTTCAGGTTACCCAACGATTTCCATACCGTCGCCCCACTCCCCTGAGTTTTTAGATGAGGCCTGCGGTGTCCCTCCCCGCCAGATCTACATCCCCTGCTCCAGAATGTCACAGCCTAAGCTCGACCACGTATCCCAGGGAACCCGACGAGCGTTCGACCAAGAAGAGGTTTATCATGGCCTCTCCGACGGACGTTGGCGAGGTGGCCGCCGTTCGCCCCGACCTATCGATCCCGAAGCAACACGAAGCCACGGAAGCTGGCAAAGACATTGACTACTTTGCCATGTCGAAAGCTTCATGTCAGCAGGCTTGAGTATTATTATATCTCGGGAAAGCTGGCTATGACATCAAGCTCGTCAACAGCGATGGCTTCACGCGGGCCATGTCACAGGTTATGTGGTCCATCCCCAACCCCTTGGGTTCAACCGCCGTCGATCTCTTCGACGGCCCTACCGCGGATCTCCTCTGCCAAGCGGTCAAGGATTTACGATCCTTATACACCATCAAGCTCATTTTGTCAATTCTGAAGGACACGTTCTACGGCGACGGCTTGGGATCCTCAATTGCCAAGTCAGATCTCATCGACTACGACGACGACCACGAGGAGGGCACCCACAAAGGTTCTTCCAAGGTGAAACAGACCATCTGTGACATCAGAGAGCACACCATGGGTTTGTGCTCTTCCAACTGAAAGGATCCCGTCCATGAAATATGAGGGAACATCCTATCAGCAAATATTACCTTTTCTAGCTGGCCAGCCCGTACCATTTGTTGTAGTAGCATTTGTTATGTGGTGCTATAACTGTGTTGTGTTTAATTATCCCAGTTATGCAAAAAATGTATTGTTCAATAGGGCTATGTGATGTTTAAGTATGAATTTTCCACTTCTGTTTCACGAATGGCTATATTTGGTTGTTTATAGTGAGTAGATGCCTTGTTTATCTGGGTTTGGTTGTTAGGTTGGTTGCAGTGAGCATTTTTCCAGTTATCAAGATGATGCCTTGTTTATATGTATTTGGTTCTTAGTTTGTTTGCACTGAGCATTGGTCCAGTTATCAAGCAGATGCCTTGCTTATCTGTATTTGGTTGTTTGGTTGTTTTTTTAGCATTAGTCCAGTTTTCAAGCAGATGCCTTATTTATCTGTATTTGCATGTTAGGTTGGTTACAATGAGCATTTCTCCAGTTTTCAAGCATATGCCCTATTTATCTGTATTTGCTTGCTACGTTGGTTGAAGTGAGACTGTATCGAGTTTTCACTGGCTATATTTGGTTGTTATACTGATCATTTATTCCTTGTTTATTTCAGTCATTCACAGTATGTTGTTCATTATGTGCAAGTCGGAACTATGCTGCTCGACTGCATCAATACCAGTTTGAACGGTTATATTTGGTTCCTGTTATGCCTGGTGTAGTTAACACATGCCCTTTATTTCAAGTTTACACATTTATCCAATGATGTTTAAGCATTACCTACATTCTATTCATTTTCAACAATACCAGTTTGAATAGCAATATTTGATGGCTGTTAAGCCTGCCGTCGGTAACATTGCCTTCCATTTTATATATGCTTTAACAGCATGCTGAAACCAACACATTCAAGCTATCTTTTGGAGATGATATTGTTTACCTTTGCTATATGTGTTTGATGTTAAGGTTTCCGTACTTATCATGCCTTTCCACTACTTATGCAGGACAACAACGGTAGTGGCCACCATTTTCCGCCGAGGTTAGATTCATCCCTCGGCTTGTACTCCCCCGTCGTTCCATAATGTAGTGCATATAGATCCAAGCCTAGACACTTGTTAGCTTCTAATATTGACTTGTTGCTTGTAGGTACATATGTCCTTGGCAAGGATCCATGCATCGACCCTTTTTGCGTATGGGGCAATGAGATATTCACAAACAAGCATCAAGTGAGGAAACTGATAAGGATTATTAGCAAAAAGATACGAATGGTGGCAAGCAAATTATTTGTTTATGCTCTGTCCAACACAATAGTGAGCTGTAGGATGGTAACTACAAACTCTGCGGCCTTCTGTTTTTACTGCCCAGAATGAGTTTTTAGACAACAATGTCTGAATCTTTTTCGTTTGTAGTGGTTCCCGAAGCAGTTCCCTCAAGTTTACCTTGCAAAGTACATGATTGGTGTGCACGCAATGAAGGCTAATGTATTTCATCCAGACTACAATGAGCATCAAGAAGTTATAATGAAGATAGTGAAGGACGGACGGGCAGCCATCACAAGAGGTTGGCCTAGAGTCGTGTGCGCATTACGCATGGAGGAGGGCACAATAGGGGCATTCCGCTCCAGCTTCTCCAGCAACCAAAATGTCTTTCGTCTCTCTCTTTACAGTATTTAGTACAATTGTGGTTCATCATTCTTTACTTGGTGCTTCTGTAGTTCTTCAGTATATGTACCTGTGCATCGAATTATGCATTCATGGTTGAACCTATATTTGTAATACACATGGTTGGATATGAAATAAGTGATTGCCTAGTATCAAATTCAAAACATATGATTCTTAAATTAGGGATTAATTACAGATTAATCAGGGATTACACTGCACATGGTTGGCAAAAGTGAAACGCCTGCAATCGTGGGGATCAGACACGTTTCTAGGATCCGCCACGTGTGCGATCAACCTCCACTGCAGACACGATCAACCAAGAAAAAATGTGTGCGATCAATCTCCACTACACACACGATCAGCCAAGAAAAAAACGTGTGCGAGTAACAACAGCATTGGACACAATTCTTTCTTATTAAATGTTTGCGATAGTCACCTTATCACACATGCTTCGAAATTATAGACTGTTTGTGATGTGCGCATCGCAAACGTTTGGTACTTCCTGAATTAACTGTGTGCGATGTAGATACTAACGGAAACATATTCCTTGGATGGACCGTGTGGAATGTACATACAAATGGAAATGTTTAGTGGGGACTGACTATGTGGGATGTACTTACGACAGGAAATGATTTTGCCTATATAATTGAATTTTTAGCACTAGTTTACGTATAACCGTATTTGGGCGCTTGCCGATCGCACACGACCTCATTTTGCCGAGCGTCTGTGCAAGGAGGGCATTTCTGAAAGTGCATTATATCGACTAGAGTGGGGAGTGAATAGGTGATTTTTACAAATTCGTCACCGAGGAATTTCTTCCTAAGCAACGACACACTAGTAGCGGAATAAGTACTCAGGTATAAGCATAACAGAGCAACGACATAGTCATCATGATGAAATGAAAACAAACACATAGTACAAATAATGTGATAACAGGATAAGCAGGCTCAAGACTAAGTGACTGAAGAATTAGGAATGAGAAATTAGAGAAAATCTTCATCAAAGTCTTCAAACAGTAATGATAAGGTTCATCAACACATGAATGAGGAAATGAAAGGGTTGAGGAAATATAACCAGTTGGCTTGGTGAAGACAATGATTTGGAAGACAAGTTCCAACTGTTGTGACAATTGTACGTCTAGTTGGAGCGGCTGAGTATTTAGACTTGAGGACACACAGTCCCGGACACACAGTCCTCATTGTATTATCCTTGAGTTAAAGTCACACAGACCTTGCCTAACACTCGTGGTAAGTCTTCAGGTGACTTCCAAACCTTCACAGACTTGGTCACTCGGTGATCCACAATTCCTCTTGGATGCTCATACCATGATGCCTAACCGTTTGGAGGATACACAGTCGTCAAAGGTAACAACCATCGGTTCCACACAGGAACAATCACTTTAGTGATGCTCAATCATTTTGGGTTTGTAGGTGTTTGGGTTTGGGTTTTGGGTTTTCCTCACCTGATGATTTTCTCTCAAAGTCCTCGGAGGATGGGATGCTCTCAATGACAAGTCTCAGTTTCTCTCAGAGCAGCCAACCAGCTAGTGGTCGTAGGGGCAGCTATTTATAGCCTAGGGAGCAGCCCAACATGATAAGACATAAATGCCCTTCGATGATATGACAGTTAGGTGGGTAGATATTTTGGATAGTTGGCGCATAGCACAACAACGGTCGGAAATTTGAGGTTCAAATTCCTTAGGGCTATCATGTTCCTCACTATGTAGGCAATTCGCTCTGGTGAATTTCTAACTCCTCAGTCAAAACAAATTCCTCAGAGACCGGAAGTTCTTCATCTCTGCCATTGAAGAAATTGACTGAAGTGATATGAGATTTCCAATGGCTTCACTCAAAAAGATTGGGTAGGTGTAGGATTTCGAGATGAGCATCACTTGGAAATCAGTTTCCTTAGTATTACCTCGACCCCCTTTAACAGTAGAGTGTTTCCAATGACTCAAAAAAGAGAAACTAAAACTACAACAATAAAAGTCTTCACGCTTCATAATCCTTGCATGAATATCCAAGTCTTCAAGGTCACACCAATTTCTTCACTTTCAAAATCTTCAGGAGAACGAAAGTCTTCACTTGAAGACATACATTTTTAGGGGTCGACTTTCATCATAAATATCAAACTCCTCATCGACATATAGAGCTTGTGTACACTCAAAAACATATTAGTCCCTTAACCTATAAGTCTTCAATACACCAAAATCACTAAGGGGGACTAGATGCACTTACAATCTCCCCCTTTTTGGTGATTGATGACAAATAGGTTAAGTTATCAATGGGGATAAACATATCAACTTAAAGTGCTAAGAATATTGGAATTTGATTGCAAGATATAGAAGAACTCCCCCTGAAAATGTGCATCTGTGAGGAATTTGCTTTCAAAGAGCAATGCACATTGAAGAGTAGAATCATGGGGATCTCCCCCTATATCTTGTAATTCAAACAGGCATTTAACATATTGAATGAAGAATTTGAATTGCATGATGAAATATGGTGACTGATGTAATTCAGCATGCATGCATTAAATTATATGAGGAAATAGCATGCAGAAAAACAGATCAAAAGTATCAAACCACCATAAGACTTAAGTTTACAACTCGATCCAACAAATACTTCAGAAGAACGAGAGTTGTAACTTAAAAAACCTCCCATATATAGACCCTCTTGAAGACTAACTCAAATTGCTCCCCCTTTATCATCAAATGACCAAAAGGGACGAAAAGTGAGGACTAATGCCCCTGAAGAATATCATCATGATGTTGATGGAGGAGCGCCCGCATTGTTGGGGTAGTCCGTTGTTGTAGGGCCTGCTGCAGTGTTGTCCAAATCTTCAGCTTCATCCATCTCGCGCGATGAAGAATATGAGCTGATGACCAGCTAAGGAACTTTGACCTTCTTGAATTTCTTTGAAGGTGGCTGAGACAAGTCAAAGTCCTGTTGGAAGTCCATCTCCTTGAGTTCATAAGCAGTGTAGACATGTGAAAGAATAGCCCAGGTGCGGTCGAAGACTTAATGCAGATAATAGTGTTTGTTCTTCATAGAGTTTTGAGTGACAATCATGTTCTGAAGAATTGCACCAAACTGGCGCTTGACCCACTTGTGATATCTATCCATCTTCCGATGAAGACTTAGGAGCATCTCACGATCAGTCATCACTCGTGGAGCAGTGCCTGAGGATTTTGCTTTGAAGCATTTGCAGCAGAGTCATGAGTGGTAGAGTCATCATTTGTAGAGTAGGATGCTGCCTTTCGGAATTGTCCATCCAAAGGAAGAGTGCCCTTCTCATCAACTAAGGTAATAGTCCGCTTGAGGACTTCAAGTGGTGGCAAGTAGCTGAGAGATTCTGAGAATCAGTCTTGTAATGAATTGAAGTCCTTGATCTGATGAATTTCATGATCCGGGGAGCGTAAGGCTTCAACTCAAAAGGTGACAATGCAGCATTAGCCAAAGTCCTCATGAAGAAATCATGATAGTTGATTGGAATACCATGCATGATGTTGAAAAGCAAGTTCTTCATGATGCCCAAAACTTCTTCTTCGGAGTTGTGGACCTTAATGGGACTGAGGGTTTTGGCCAGAATGCGGTAGACAGTCCTTGGCACATACAAAAAATCCTTGATGAGGAAATTTGTCGTTCGAGCTTGGCCATCCTTCAAAGGCTTCATCAGCACTTGCATCAGATGATTCCGCAGTTTAGGTTCTTCATAGAGCTTCAGTCCTCCTTCAGTGGCCGGACTAACTGTGGCGGCATGAAGCAATTTAGAGGACAGAGTTTTGAGATGAGTATTTTCTGTCATCCAATCCAGAACCCATGAATTCACATCGTCAGCATTGCTTGTCAGATGCAAAGTGGCATAGAACTTAAGAATTAGCTCTTCTTTCCAGTCGCAGATGTTCGTGCAGAAGTGGAGCAGCCCTACGTTGTGAAGAAAACTGAGGACTGGAGTGTAACAGGGAAGTGACTCCATATCCACATGAGGAATTTGCATATGGTCAAACACTTTTTCCTTGTCAAAGAGCAGAGTTGAATAGAAGTTCATCTGTGAAGCTGTCCAGAAACACTTGTGGCGAAGGCAAGCATAGTAATATGGATTAAAATCTGAGAAGAAATGGCGCTCAGCAAAGAAGTCATTAGCCTTGAACTTCTTCTTCTTGGAGTGAGGATTCGGTGGCTTCGGCTGAAGATATGCAGTGAAAGTCTTCACAGCCGATTGAAGCATAGCCTCTGGAGCCTCAGGCTGAGGAATCTCTGGAGTTGTTCCTTCTGCTATCTTCTTCTCAATTTCATTAGAACTAGTGGCTGGGACTTCTTCAGGGATCGAGTGAAGTGAAGCTTGACCTTGATAAGAACCTGTGTGAATTTCTTCAATTTGCACGGGGGATGGAGGAATTTGTTGCAAAGGAGTGGTCAGAGGCGAATTGGGGTGATGACTTCCCCAATAATCGTCACTCATCACTAGAGTTGTAGACCCGATGTCCACATCCTCTTCTTCAGCTTCAACTTCCTCAACACCGGCCTCTTCAACAGTGAACTGAGGCAGCAACGATGATACTTGTAGAGGTGAAGGGATAGCATCCACTTCACTTTCATCATCCAACTGCTCTGATGAAGCAGCAGGCGGACTTTCTTCATCAATGTCATCAGCGATGACATATTCTTCACCAAAAGGAACAATTTCCTTTGATGGCATGACAGTCAGCAAAACATCATCAATTGGATTCTCAAAAGAGCTCGTAAAAGTCTTCACTTTCTTCGAAGCTAAAGACTATGAGGCGTCTGATGCTTTCCTCTTCTTTGCTGCTGCCCTTTTGGCAGCCTCGGTTTTCTTCGCTTCTGATGCAGAAGGAAGGAGAGTGCTTTTCATCTATGCAGACTTTGCAGGGGGAGAAGACGAAAGAGGCACAGTTTCTTCAGGCACAACTGTTTCAGTTGCCCTGGCAGGTTCAGATTCTTCAGGCGCAGCGACAGATTCTTCAGCTGTCCTGGATTGATCTTCATGCGCAACATTGGTGGTTGCCCTGGCAGTTTCATCTAGAGCTGGAATAGCATCATCAACCCTGGCACTCTCAGATTCTTCAGCAGCCTAATTTTCATCAGCGGTGCTGGCATGTTCTTCAGTGGGATGAGCAGATGCTTCACCCTAAGGAATTTCTTGTTGCGCTACAGCAGCAACATTGGGCTTGAGGCCTTTAGCCAGTTTGATGAATCTGAATGCTCATAGCCAATCAGCTTTCTAGGCATCAAATTCATCACTGAGAACTTTTATTTTAGACTGGACAGTCACAAGAACTTTAGTTGTCATTTTGAGGACATTTTTCTTCAGATAATGCTCCTTCTTGTACTGAGCTTTCTTCACTGATTTGGCCTTCTCAAACTTCCATTTTTCTTCAACAATGAAAGCAGTCAACACATGACTTTGTCCTGGTGTGAGGTTCAGATCAGGAAGAGGTGTGTTCGCTTATGCCAAAGATCCATGTAATCAAGGATCTTCTTCAAATCCAGCAAGAGAAGCACAACACTGCCTTTGGCACTAGCGGCCCGATTTTTGTCGGTCTATGATGATTTGAGCAAGTTCTTCATCATCAGCTTCATCTTCAGATGATAAAAGGGACCTGCTTCTTGTGAGGACTTGGCCTTGTGCCGTGTCCAGCAGTGACCTTTTCCTTCAACAGCTGCGGCTATGCTTAGGAACATGCTAAAGCTCCTGAAGCAATTGAAAAGCATGTAGTCCTTTGGCACGTGGCAAGATGCATTGGTGCTGAGGCTTTGCAGGCGCAGCTGAGGGCTTTGCTTGAGCATAAGAGCCTAAAGGTATTGAGGAGCTAGGTCGTGAGGGCATTGAGGAGCTGGGCCATGAGGGCATAGTAGAAGAAGATGGATTTACAACAGATTTCTTCTTTATAGCCTTCTTGGGCTGACGAGCAGAGGCTTCCGCAGCAGTAGCAGCAGATTCTTCGTTAAATTTCTTCACTGCCTCCTTTGCTACTTTAACCAATCTCCTTTGGCTCTTGGCCCAATCCTTTGAAAATTGCTCACATCTTCTGATGCTAAAGGGATTAGCTTCTTGGCCTGGTGCCAATGGAGGTTGTCAGCGTCTTGGACTTGGGGGTATCCAGTCCTGCCTACCTGCGGCCTACCACGTGGCTCCATCGATGGCCTGGTTCGGCCCAGCTTCGACATCAACACCACAAGACCCTCGCGAGGGGCCAAGCCTCACAAGGCAGACGACGCCAAGACCCCCGAAGGAGTTGGCCTCCTCAGGAGGACTCCTGAGGGGCGGAGAGTTCTATGCAGCCACCTCATGAGGCTCAGCTGACGTGAGACATGACGACCAAGGCCACGCGGGCGCCAAGCGGGTGCAGAGCGCAGGTTTCCTCTTCGGTGCAATGGAGGCAAGCCACAGGCGCGGAGTCCCGAGGAATGAACCAAAGGTTTCCATTCTGGTGCAATAAGACCAATATCGCCAGGACGATAGGACGGAGGTCATCACCGAGCCCACCGCAGTGTCACGACCAGAGGCTTTTCGCAGGTGAAGACTACTTTTGTCAGTATAGACTGTACTACTTTTCCCCTTTCAAATCCCGCCATTGTGGAATCTCTTCCTGCTCATATTTGGGAAGAGAACCAAGGCAACTATATATAGGACTTAGCCACCACCATAGATGGGAGAGATCCATTCTGACCCGAGCACCACACCAGCTCAAGAACACCTCACCTCCTGAGGCTTGTTCATCCTTTGTAATAGTTCATCCATAGCCCCTCGAGGCAATCCACCACACCACACTTGATTAGGGTATCACACCACAACGGTGGCCTGAACCAGTATAAAATCTCTGTGTCTTTGTGTCTCTGTGAGCTTGACGCGCTAGGCTAGGGAGGATTGCGAGTAGGCAGGCTGGAAAGGTTGAGATCTCCGCACGCACCCTAGAGTTCAAATCTCTCAAGGGTTGCCGGATCCCGAAATCCGACATTTGGCGCGCCAGGTAGGGGTGCGGCAGATTCTCTCTTCCGTTGTTCGATACGCCACCGTTCTGACACCTCCATGGCCGATGCCCCGAGAGCCCACGTCGAGCACTGGGTTGTCCAGACCTCCTCAGTAGCACCCACTAGCGAAGAAGACCTCCACTCATCCCTGCTCGCGGCCCGCGTTCCGCCGGGGCCAACCGGCCGCGGGGGGCGCGCGACGCAGCCCTCTCCCCTGGCGCCGCGCCGCAGCCGCGCGATCTGCAAACTATGCTGCAGCAACTACTCCGCACTCGCGCAGGGACCAAGAAAACATGCGGGCGGCGGTCATCACGGCCCGTGAGCTCCTGTGGTGTAGACTGCTTGAGAGCGGCCACGACGCCCTGCTAGAGCGGGTCGCTGAACTTCTTGATGCGACATGTAGAGGGGCGGTGTCGTTCTGCACCCTCCCCACGTTGCAGGCTATGGTGGGGGCACACGCTCATCCCCGACACAACCGCGCGCCCCCTCCCAGAGACCACGAATAGCCTCTCGATGCCGACCAGCCTCGTAGAGCAGCCCGCGCCGCCCCGAAGAGGCCCCCTCGGCACGTGCCTGCTTCAGACGAGACCACCAGGGGCCTCGCATGAGTGCCGACCCCTGGCCAGCAGGACCAAAGGACGGTAGAAGGAAGCGGGAGCGTTAGGCCGCCAGGAGGCACCCCTCGTGCAAATAGCCCAGAAGCCTACGTTCCAATCGCGATGGATCCAGGCACGTGCTAGGAGAGGGCCCCAATCGATTCTCCATGCCAGGCTGGGCGCTGGACATACACGAGACCAAGCTCTCCTTCGAACAACCGCCAAGCCCTGCGGACACCCCCAACAGGGGCAGCCTCTGGGTACAGTTAATGCCGCAGGGGCACGCTTACACTGACCATGGATTGCAGGTAAACCAAGAGGCGGAGACCACCAGGACCCTCAGGACGGCGGACCCTCCTCAAGAGCGCAAAGGACGTTGGGAACAGCGTGGGGGAAGCCCAGTAGCAGGGCCCTCCTCGCGCTACGAGGAGCAGGATCGAGCCTGGAGGTAGGTTCCCTGCCGGGGAAGGCGTCGGCGAGCCCTTCCCCTCGGACGGGGGCCTACGGTCGCCGAGGATGCCGTCAGCGTCCCCTTGGCCCCTTGGTCTTGTCCTGGTTTCCGGTCTCGCCAACGGTGGTCAGGGGCGGCGCACGATAGGGTGCTCGTCGGGCGACATGAAGCAAGGCTCCGGCCTGTGAAGGTCTCCGCTCGTGACACTCTCAAGTAATAATGAGTGGGGATGTACACGCCCCGAAGTCTCCTGATTGCCGCCCTGGGGCCTCATGGGGGCTCCCACCAACATCCTAGTGGAAAGAGCATGCTCCACACTGGCCATTGACACTGTCCCCAATGACTATGCCTAGCCAGTGGAAGCACTTAGCTCTGTGCTGATGAGAAGACCGAAGAATGAAGACTGAAGACCAGTTAGGCGCGGGACGCGGCCGCTAGTTTTTGCCTCCCTTTTTGTACTTGCTTGCCGACTTTTTGAAGTAATTTATTCTCTATGCGTTTATAAAACAGGGGGAGTTTTTCTTTTTCTCGTTCATGTCGCTCTCTTGCCTACACTTCTTGCGTTCTTTTCTTGGAACTCGTGACCGCCGCCCTGCCCTCGAATGCCTCGCGAGTGGGGGCTGGGTACGGTATGCGCGCTGGTGCTGAACGCCCTCGGGGGCTCAAGGGTGTGCTTGCCCCGCGCGCCCAGCTCGCCACGGTCTGGCAGTTGGCTCCTCACGAGGCACTCTGGCATGCCAGCAGGCCCCTCGGGAGACACAAGACCTCGCGAGCTTGCAGCAGGCTCACCTGAGAAGAAGGGACCCGACCGCGATGCCAGGCCCCGCGCAAGGCCCCCGAAACCTAAGATAAGTCATAAACAACTACCTTTCTCAGCGACCAACAGCCCT
The DNA here is from genome assembly GCF_018294505.1 of Triticum aestivum. Taxonomy (NCBI): domain Eukaryota; kingdom Viridiplantae; phylum Streptophyta; class Magnoliopsida; order Poales; family Poaceae; genus Triticum; species Triticum aestivum. The sequence goes on along the minus strand of NC_057804.1, from coordinate 230,916,408 downwards.
GCGGGGCCTCTCTCCAGATGTTGCTCCAAAAGTATTTAACGATCTCACACATCATATGGGGCACCGCCTTCCCAAAATGCTCTCACAAGAATATGTTTGAGTTTTCGTTATACAGGTTAAAGCAAAAGAAATACAGGCCTAGTTGGACGCGCCTTCTTTGTCACTCCTATCCACGCTGCTTGTGCTGAATCTGCCACCCTCCTCGTCATCTCCATCCATGCCAGCTCCTTTGGCTACGAGAACGACCTTGTCGTCCTCAGGAGTCAGCTCCTTCACCAGAGCATCCACATGACCGTCCACCCACTTGGGAAGCTTGTCTTGGGTGGCCGTAGGCACGGGGGATAGCACGGTGCTGAAGTAGAAGTGGGAGTCCAGGTTCAGGAGGTTGCTGAAGATGCACAAGAGCGCGCGCCCAAGGAGGCCCTGGCTCCTCTCCTCAAGGAGCTGGCGGGCTTTTATGGCCTGGTCCTCCCACCGGGTCACGATATTAGTGAAGAAGCGGAGATGGCTTGCATAGTCGCTCTCGTGGGGGTGAGGGGCACTCTCATCGCAAACGGCACCCAGGGCGTTGTTGGCTCTGACACGCAGACCCTGGAGCATGGGGCCGTGTTCATGCTCCAGCGTGAGGCGGCGGCACTTTTCACTCAAAGCCTTCTCTAGGAGGGAGGTAGTGTCCTCGGCCTACTTCTGGAGAGAGGATATCTCGGCGCAAGCAGAATCCAGGGCGGATTCGGAAGAAGCCAGGGCCTCCCGGGCAGCGCCTTGGCGCTGCCTCACCACCTGCAGCTCGGGCTTCAGGATGGAGGTACGGCCCTCAAACTCAGCCTTGAGCAGATCCAGGTCCAGAAGGTGCACCTCGGCTAGATCAGCATGTGCCTTCGGCACCTTCTCCTCCACCTCCACCTGGATCTGAGCTTCTCGGGCGGCGACAGCATCCTCAGCCACGGTAACCCGTCGCTCCCTCACCTCCAGCCTCTCCAGCGGGAAGCTATGATCCACAGCCTCTAACGTCAAGTCCTCATGGCACCTCAGGAGCTCTGCCTCGGCAAGGGCCACCTCACCTAGTGAGGAGGCCAGCGGGGCATGATGCTCCTTGATTTCGTGCAGTAGGGTAGCACTCGAAGACAGAAGATCTCGCTCCCGCTCCTCAGCCGCCTCGCGACGGCGGTTGGCTGCCTCGGCCTCTTCCATGGCACGAGCGCAAGCTTCTCGAGAAACCGCGATCAAGGCCACCGCGTGCACTTCGGCCTCGTCTCGCTGAAGCTTCCCAAGGTTGACGGCCACCTTCAGTCGTTACCATTCACCCTCCAAGGCGGTTCTCTACTTCAAGCCTAGTGTCGATGTTGGCGAGCTCCCCACCAAGATGGACCTTCACACGCATCGCTTCACCAAAGAACCCGAAGCACACCGTGCTGTGCCCGAGGCAAGTGCGAGCTCATCACCAAGATCTTCACCGGCTCTAGAGGTTGCTCGGGAGGCGCTGGGGCTCCGCCAGTCGCCGGCTGGGGGGTGGCTGGTGGTGCCCGCAGCTTGAAGATGAAGGCTGCCTGGAGGGCGCCCCTGCCGTCAAGGACAAGAGGGAGGATCACCTGCGCACCCTTCACCTCGCGGGCAGAGTCTTGGGGGGAGAGAACATGGGGCTTGGTTCCGGTGCACCCTCGCAGCGTCGAGCTGGAGAGAGCCGGACTCACATCATGCGTAGGCTCAGGACACTGGGGGCTGCATGTCTGCGCCGCGCTGGAGCTCTTGGGGGTGTCCGCCTCCTGAGGTTTTTTCTTCATCAAGACCCTGCAAAACCCCAGCCATGAGAAAATGTAGTGTGCTTGGAGATCAGGAGCGAAGGTACTTACTCGTCGGCGGCCACATATCTCCTCGGCTTCAGCGGCTGACGGGTGCCATCGTCGTGGCACGGGGACCTCTTCCTCTTCAAGAGCGAATCAAGGCATAGTCGGCGCCGACCCGGTCCCGACGGACAATCCTCAGGAGGGGGAGTGTCCGACGCGATATCTGGAGCAGAGGTCCCGAGGGTAGGGGCGCCGGGTGTGGCTTCCCGGCTAATAGCTCCGGGGCCATTGGTGGGCTCCTCATTGCCAGCAGCAGCTCTGGAGCCACCGTCCCGGGCGTCAGAGGCTTCTTCCTCCGGATCCCGGCGTAGCGCAGGCCCTGCAACAGCCTCTTCCGGAACCCCGGAGGCCTGAGGCTCCCGAGTCTCTAACAAGGACGGGCCTCCGGAGGAGCTCCCGAGTCTCTCCACACTCGGGGCGCACGCGGTCGGGTCGATTAGGAGAGGATCCACGGAGATGGGATTGTGCGGGGCCCCTCAATGCCCTTAGGAACCAACCCCCACTCATCAAACAGGGGCATCTGCCCCGCGAAGGACTCCTTTTTTGAGCACAGATAAAGAAGGCAGCCACCCCCCGGGAGGTCAGCAGACTCGGGTTTGCCAGTTAGGAGCTTGAGCACCACACTCAAGGTATCGGCAGCAAGCAACGGCTTCTGCAGCCTCATCAGATCCTCGGCGATGGTGAAGTCCCACATCAGGCGAGCATGGCGCTGGAGATGAGCAATGCGCTGCTTCATGAATTACTTCACCACCATTGGCGCTGTCACCCCCAGCTCCTGAAGTCTCGCCAACCTCTTCCAGACGAAAGCAAGACGCTGGTCAGTGAGCTTCTCATGGCGCCAGTCGGAGCTTGGCAAAGCCGGCAACCCAGGAATCATGAGCAGGGGCTGAATGCGCGGGCGTCCATCAGAAGCCACTCCTTCCATAATCCTTTCGCGACAGGCGAGAGCTCAAAGTCGACCCCGAGCCGGCGGTCGTAGACACAGCCTCAAAGGTCGCGCACCCAGAGCGCTGACGAGCGTCCACCAGCCGGAGCAGGAAGAAATGCCGAAACAAGGCCATGGAGGGAGTAATGCCCACCATGGCCTCGCAGAGGAAGCTGAAGACGACAAGGAGGATGATGGAGCGAGGGTCCAGATGAAGCACATGGATCTAGTAGTGCGACATCACGACCTTGAAGAAAGGGGAGAAGGGAGGAATCAACCCAGCTAGAAGAGCATGAAGATGGATGGGAATCTTAGTGGCACTCATCTCTCTGGTTCGCCAAGACGCTGGGCGGGCAGCCGTCGCCCCCCCTCCCTCATTGGAATGGGAAGCGAGCGCATGGCAAACCTTGTCCAGCCCCTCCTTATTGATTACCGTTGATTGCTCGAGGGCCGTCTCCAGGACCGGCGGAGGACCGGCCGGCGTGCATGGCTTCACCTTCTTCTTCCTTGGCTTGGGGGCCATGGCGGATACCAAGAAAGAACAAGGCGCCGGCAATAGATCTATGGGCGCGGAGGCAAGATTTGGGAGGAAGAAACAAGAGATGTGCATGGTATACCTCGAAGGACGAGTTGCACTGACAACAGGCGGCTGTTGGGTCTGTCGGATATTGAGGCGGCGTGGGGAAGTGGAGACTCCCATGTCACCATCAACTGCCACGTGTCTTCAGGGCCACGGGTTGATAGGGCCTGCAATGCTCCGCACTTGCCCTTTGGCTTCACCTAGAAGCCAAGTCCGAGTGCGCCTTGGGCCCGGGGGCTACACACTATGTCCTTGACTTGGGGTATCCAGACCTGCCTGCCTGCGGCCCGCCACGTGGCTCCATCGATGGCCTAGTATGGCCCACCTTCGACATCAACACCACAAGACCCTCGCGAGGGGCCAAGCCTCGCGAGCCGGACGACGCCAAGACCCCCGAAGGAGTTGGTCTCCTCAGGAGCACTCCTGAGGGGCGGAGAGTTCTATGCAGCCAACTCATGAGGCTCAGGTGACGTAAGCCATGATAACCAAGGCCAGGCGGGCGTCAGGCGGGTGCAGAGTGCAAGTTTCCTCTTTTGTGGAATGAAGGCAAGCCACATGCGCAGAGTACCGAGGAATCAGCCAATGGTTTCCATTCTGGTGCAATAAGACCAGGACCGCCAAGACGGCACGACGGAGATCATCATCGAGTCCACCGCAACGTCACGACTAGAGGCTTTTTGCAGGCGAAGACTACTTTTGTCAGGATAGACTGTACTACTTGTCCCCTTTCAAATCCCGCCATTGTGGAATCCTTTCCCGCACATATTTGCGAAGAGTACCAAGGAGACTATATATAGGATTTAGCCACCACCATAGATGGGAGAGATCCATTCCGACCCGAGCACCACACCAGCTCAAGCACACCTCACTAAGGCTTGTTTATCCTTTGTACTAGTTCATCCATAGCCCCTCGAGGCAATCCACCACACCACACTAGATTAGGGTATTACACCACAACGGTGGCCCGAACTAGTATAAAATCTATGTGTCTTTGTGTCTCTGTGAGCTTGACGTTCTAGGCTTGAGAGGATCGCGAGTAGCCTGGCTGGGCAGGTTGAGACCTCTGCATGCACCCCAGAGTTCGAACCTCTCAAGGGTTGCTAGATCCTGAAATCCAACAGAGGTCTTGGGCATGCAGGATCTACATCGAATTTCTTCATGTACTTGGGAGTGACATGGCGGTATTCCCTCCATTCCCGTGCCCATCTGCGTTCTACCCGCTAAATGCGCACTTTGCGCTGATTTTTTTTTGCTTTGCCATGAATGGCCTCATCAGGAGTGCAATAATCTGCATAGATATCTTCAAGGATCTCAAAAGCAGTGTTGGTTTCAGGCCTCTTGCCTCCATTCTGAGGATGCTTTTCTTCATCCATTTTCTTCAGCTGAGGATTCTCAACAATAGATGTCTCTGAGGAAGTATGCAATTTTTCTTTGAGGAATGTTGCAAATGAGTTAAGTTGATGAGAACTTAGAGATTCAGCAGCAGACATGTGTACCTATGAACAGAGTATAGGTGCGAAGAATTTGAAGAGGTCATATGTGTTCTCAGATTTTTTAATAGGAATCAAGTTTTAGGAATTTGACCAGGGGAGTCTTGAGGAATTTCACTAAGAGTTCTTGTCTTAGGTTCCAGAGTTGTATAGATGGGAAATCCACACAATTGAGGAATCTTGAAGAAAAGTACATCTTAGAGAGATAGATCAAGAACAGATGCAACTGTGGTGTTTAAGAATATGAATGTTGAAGAATAAATACCTTTTGAAGATTTTGTGTAAATCATCAGAATCAATAAGCGAAGTAAAAGCGAGTTTTATTTACCCTTGACGAAGAACACGACGAACTGTGAGATGAACTTTGGAAGTTCGTTTGTTCAGATCTTCCACGCCCTAACTTGGCGGAGGAAGATAGCTACGACGGTGGCGGAGGTGAAGATTTCCGCGGCCGGCGCGAGTATGATGGCGACGAGGTCGAGGCAGCTAAGCTCTTCCTCACCGGCGATGATGGAGATTAGCGGTGATGCTAGGTTAGGGAGCTCAAGCGGAGGAGAGAGAGGTTGAGTGGAGTAAATGAGCTGAGGTGAAAGGGGAGGGGTATTTATAACGAAGTGAAAAACCATTCATCTGAGGAATTTGGATGAATGTTCCCCTAACCCTTCTATCCTAGCGACATGTGTCACCCACGTACTTAGATGTGGAGATCGTGTGAGATCATGGGTGAGTTGTTTAATCCTGTCGAGGGATGCATAACGATTTGAGTGGCAAAAGCCAAAAAATTATATATGAAAATTTTAACATTTCGTTCGCAAATTCTTCAATTGTCAAGGACACAGTGAAGATTTTGAATGGGTTTCAAATAGAACGCACATGAAGAATTTGTGAACAGACTGGGTTGAGTTTAGCATAGAGGGGGAACGAGTCCGATCACATTCACTTAGATAAAAAGCAACTTGAAGAATTAGCTATAAGTGAATGCTGTAGAGGACATGAAAAACTCATAATATACATAGCAATGAAGAACAATGTTGGAAAGACTGAAGAAATTGCAAATCTGAAGAAATGGCAATTTTTTTGAAGGTTTTCAACTTTTGGTTGATCGCGTAACCCACCGGATAAGAATGATGCTTTCATACTCCGCGTACAATTGTCGTAGGGTTCTGAGAATCAAATTCTTCATTAATTTCTTCATGCTTAGAGGGTTAGTCCTCATTGATTGAAGAAAAACGTTACCTCGTGTGTTGCACATCTAAGTCATCAATTTTGCATAAGTGTTAGGATGTGTGTCCTTTTCAAAGAACATTCGAAGATTCTAAGATATTTAGCTCACAACGCAACTTTATACATCTTTTCTCATCCAAGGGTTTTGTGAAGATATCGGCCAGCTGATCTTCAGTATTTGCGTGGTTGATGGAGATGTTGCCCTTCAATACATGGTCACGAAGAAAATGATGACGAATCTGGATGTGCTTTGTCTTCGAGTGCTAAACCGGTTTGTGAGCAATCTTGATAGCACTCCCATAGTCGCGGTAGAGTGGCACATTCTTCACATTGATGCCATAGTCCTTGAGGGTTTGCTTTATCCATAGCAATTGAGCACAGCAAGATCCAGCTACAATGTACTCAGCTTCAGCGGTAGAGAGTGATACGCAGTTCTGCTTCTTCGAGGACCAACATACCAAGGAACGTCCGAGGAAATGAAACATGTCTGATGTTGACTTGCGGTCCACCCGATCACCAGCATAGTCAGAGTCAGAATATCCAATGAGATCAAAAGAAGATCCCTTGGGATACCATAATCCAAGTGTTGGAGTGTGAGCAAGATATCGAAGAATATGCTTCACAGCCTTTATGGTGTGATTCCTTCGGTGTAGCTTGAAATCAGGCACACATCCAAACACTAAGCATAATATCCGGCCTAGATGCACATAGATACAATAAAGAGCCAATCATGGATCGGTATACCTTTTGATCGAAGTCTTTACCATTTTCGTTGGTGCATAGATGGCCATTTGTGGGCATAGGTATTTTGACGCCTTTGTAGTCTTGCATGATGAATTTCCTCAACACATCCTTGAGGTATTTCTCTTGGGATATGAATATGCCATTATGTTGTTGAAAAATTTGAATACCTAAGAAGAATTTCAACTCTCCAGTCATAGATATTCACTTGTATGCGTCGGTGCTATTCAAATGGTTTTAAACCCCTTTCCGCGACGGCATTTGGAACCGTCGCCAAGTGAGTGTGGGCGATAGGGGGGCCCTTCCCACACGACGCAGAAACCATCGGGGATATGCCCTCCTGGCACAAACGCTCGGCAAAATGAGGTCTTGTGCGACCGGCGAGCGAGCAAATACGGTTATACATATAGTAGTGCTAAAAAACAATTATACAGGAGAAATATTCCGGTCGTAAGTACATCCCACATAGCCAGCCCCCACTAAACGTTTTGGTTCGCACGTAGATTCCACACAGTCCATCCAAGGAATACGTTTTCGTTAGTATTTACAACCCACACAGTTAATCCAAGAAGTACCAAACGTTTGCGATGCGCACAACATCACAAACAGTCAATAATATCAAAGCGTGTGTGGTAAGGTGACTATCGCAAACATTTAATAGGAACGAACTATGTGCGATGCTATTGTTAATCACACACGTTTTTTCTTGGCTGATCGTGTGTGTAGTGGAGATTGATCGCACATGTTATTTCCTGGCTGATCGTGTGTGCGGTGGAGATTGATCGCACAAGTAGTGGATCCTAGAAACGTGTCTGATCTCCACGTCTATCGCAGACGTTTCGCTTTTGCAAATCGTATGCAGTGTAGTCCCTAATAAATACCTAATTAATGCCTAATTAAAAAAATCACCTTTTTGAATTTGAAAGTAGGTAACCACTTATTTCATATCCAACTATGTTTATTACAAATATAGGTTCAACCACGAATGCATAATTTGATGCACAGGTACATATACTGAAGGACTACAGAAGCACCAAGTAAAGAATGATGAACCACAGTTGTACTAAAGACTATAAAGAGATAGGTGAAAGACATTTTGGTTGATGGAGAAGCTGAAGTAGAACCACAGTTGTACTAAAGACTATAAAGAGATAGGTGAAAGACATTCTGGTTGCTGGAGAAGCTGAAGTAGAATGTCCATATTGTGCCCTCCTCCATGCGTAATGCATGCACGACTCTAGGCCACCCCCTTGTGATGGCTGCCCGTCCATCCTTCTCTGTCTTCATTATGACTGCTCGATGCTCAGTGTAGTCTGGATGAAATACTTTAACCTTCATTGCTTGTCCACCAATCATGTACTTTGCGAGGTAATCTTGAGTGAACTGCTTCAGGAACCACTGCAAACGAAAAGGATTCAGACATTGTTGTCTAAGAACTCATTACGGGCAGTAAAAAAAGAAGGTTGTAGATTTTGTAGTTACCATCCTAAAACTCACTGTTGTGTTGGATAGAGCATAAACAAATAATTTGCTTGCCACCATTCGTATCTTTTTGCTAATAATCCTTATCAGTTTCCTCACTTGATGCTTGTTCATGAATATCTCAGTGCCCCATACGCAAAAAGGGTCGATGCGTGGATCCTTGCCAAGGGAATTTGTACCTACAAGCAACAAGTCAATATTAGAAGCTAACAAGTGTCCAGGCCTAGATCTATATGCATTACATTATGGAATGACAAGGGAGTACAAGCCGAGGGATGAAGCAAACCTTGGCGGAAAATGGTGGCCACTCCCGTTGTTGTCCTGCATAAGTAGTGGAAAGGCATGATAAGTACGGTAACCCTAACATCAAATAATTATATCCAAGGTAAACAATATCATCTCCAAATGATAGCTTCAATGTGTTGGTTTCAGCATGCTATTGCAGCATATATAAAATGGAAGGCAATGTTACCGACAACAGGCTTAACAACCATCAAATATTGCAATTCAAACTGGTATTGTTGAAAATGAATAGAACGTAGGTAATGCTTAAACATCACTGGATAAATGTGTAAAACTGAAATAAAGGGCATGTGTTTACGGTTAACTACACCAGGCATAATTGGAACCTAATACACCAGGCATAGCTGGAACCTAATATAGCCGTTCCAGTGAGACTCTGTCCAGTTTTCAATGCAGTCTAGCGGCACAGTTCCGACTTGCACATAATGAACAACACATTGTGAATGACTGAAGTAAACAAGGCATAAATGATCAGTATAACAACCAAATATAGCCATTGAAAACTGGACAGAGTCTCACTGGAACCAACCTGACAAGCAAATATAGATAAATAGGGCATATGCTTGAAAACTGGACAAATGCTCACTACAACCAACCTAACAAGCAAATACAGATAAACAAGGCATCTTCTGGAAAACTGGACAAATGCTTAAAAAAGCAACCTAACAACCAAATTACAGATAAACAAGGCATATGCTTGATAACTGGACAAATGCTCACTTCAACTAAACTAAGGCATCGGCTCGGTAAGTGGGAAAATGCTCACTGGCAACCAACCTAACAACCTAACACAGATAAACAAGGCATCTACTCTCTATAAACAACCAAATATAGCCATTCGTGAAACTGAAGTGGACAATTGATACTTAAACATCAGATAGCCCTATTGAACAATACATTTTTGCATAACGGAAATAATTAAAAAGGGCACAGTTATAGCACCGCACGGCAAATGCTACAACAACAAAGGGTACGGGTTGGCAAGCTAGAAAAGGTAAGATTTCTTGATAGGGTGTTGACTCACATTTCATGGACCGGATCCTTCCAGTTGGAGGAGCACATACCCATGGTGGAAGAACCTTTGTGGGTGCCCTCCTGGTGGTCTTGGTCGATGAGAGCTGACTTGGCAATTGAGGATTCCAAGCCGCCGTCGTAGAATGTATCCTTCGGAAATGACAAAATAGGCTCGATGGCATATAAGGATCGCAAATCTTTGACCGCTTGGCGGAGGAGATCAGCGGCAGGGCCGTCAAAGAGATCAACGGTGGTTGAACAAGAGGGGTTGGGGATGGACCACGTAACTTGTGACATGGCCCGTGTGAAGTTGTCGCTGTCGACGAGCTTGATGTCATAGCCAGCTTTCCCGAGATACAGTAATACGCAAGCCCGCTGACATGAAGCCTTCGACATGGAAACATAGTCAACGTCTTTGCCAGTTTTCGCGGTGACATGTTGTTCCGGGATCGACAGGTCGGGGCGAACGGCGGCCACCTCGCCAACGTCCGCCTGAGAGGCCATGATAAACCACTTCTTGGCCGAACACTCATCGGGATCCCCAGGATACGTGGTCGAGCTTAGACTGTGAAATTCTGGAGCAGGGGGTGTGGATCGGGCGGGGAGGGACACCGCAGGCCTCATCTAAAAACTCAGGGGAGTGGGGTGATGGTATGTGAATCGCTGGGTAACCTGAAGTCTATTATCTAAGCTAGGAGGAACGGCTAGACTGGCATGGGTTGGCGGTGGCGGCGGCTGCAGCCGCGAGATAGGCTTCCATGGGGTAGGGGGCAGGTGGGGGTACTTTGGTTGTGGTGGTGGTCGGGGGGGGGGGGGTGGGCTGTGGTGTTTGAGGATACGCCATAGCTACTGAAATTTTTAGTAATGGCGGGCGGAGATGGTGGTGGACGAGGGAGGGCGACGGTTCAAATGCCTCAGCTACTGCAATTTTATTGTAAGGTCGGTGCAGGAGGAGCGCGGGGGATGGTTGAAGTACATCGGAAACTAAAATATGGGTAAAGGAATTGATGCGGGGCGGGAGTGGGCAAGATCGTGCAGTCATGGTGATTTCATAGTGCACTTGCATTGCACATGGTTAAGCTAGTACCTGCACCATTTTGCTCGCGCTTGCACAGTCATGGTGATTTCACAGCGCACTTGCATCGCACACGGTTAAACCAGTACCTCCACCATTTGCTCGCGCTTGTGCAGTCGTGCTAATTTTACAACGCACTTGCATCGCACACGGTTAAGCCAATACCTGCACTATTTTGCTCATGTTGGTCACCCTGTGGGACCTACTCCCCCCTATCACGCACATTTGTTCTTTTAGAAACTGTGTGCGATGGCTCGTGTATCGCCGCCTAGCCTTCAATGAGAACTGACACTGGTAGCGGGAATCCGATGGGAGAAAAGGCGGGAAACCGATTAGAGGAGTGGAGGGAAACGGTAGCCTATTTAGAAAATGTACAAGACAAGGAAGCGTGAGCTACACGATGTATGCGCACAGTGCTTACCCATGTACTCTATGTGCTGTCGAGGGGTTGAGGGTTGCCGCTCGATCTAGGAGCATCCAATGGTGCAGACGTATGATCCATGGGGTTTGGGTTCAGGCCAATCAGAATGCATGACTCAGATAGCGGGTGGCATTGGCCACGGTTTAGTAGGCACACAACTTTTGTTTGGCCTTTTTATACACTAATTGAGTTTCCTAGGCATTTAATGTCCATAATTCAAATCTGAACTTCAAATACATGCTTCAGTTCACCAACATGGCTAGAAAAATTATACATGAAAGTTGGCATGGTGTCACGTCATGGCGCTTATATGTCATGGTAAAAACATTGTTCAATTTGGGCCAAGCTTTATTAGAAACCTCAAATGAACTATGAAAAGGTTGAAAGTTGGCATGGTATCATCATTTCACCCACATAGCATGTTCTCAAAAGTTGAGAGGGTTACGGCAAAAATTGGATGCACTTCTTGTGCAGAATGGACAATCTCATTCGAAGTATCAGGGTTTCAAACGAAAACTCATCTGTTACAAAGGGATTTCACTTTTTTGAACTTATTTGAACTCCAGACTTTTTGTGTGTTCAAAATGCACCATTCAAAGCCACATCATCAATTTTCAACCCTTCTAGACTTCATTTGGTATTTTTCATGCATTTACTGATTTTTTGAGCTAAATGACCCTGAAATTGGAAAGAACTTCAAATGAACTATGAAAAGGTTGAAAGATGGCATTCTATATATCGTCATTTCACCCACATAGCATGTTCTAAAAAGTTGAGAGGGTTAAGGCAAAAACTAGATGCAATTCGTGTGCAAAATGGAAAATCTCTTACGAAGGCATGGTGTCACGTCATGGCACATATATATTGTGGTAAAAACATTATCCAATTTGGGCCAAGCTTTATTATGAACCTCTTACAAATTGGAGCTTCTCTCAACAAGAATCCTTGTGGTTCCGATAGGGAAACGTGTTCCCCTTGTTGTCGAAATGTAATCACGGCCTCTTTTCTCCTTGCATTTTCTTCTACGGGCAACATGGAACTACATGATATCCATGCCGAAATTTAAACATATTCAGGGTTCGTTTGACCTTTTTATACACTAATTGAGTTTCCTAGACATTTAATGCCCATAATTAAAATATGAACTACAAATACATGCTCAAGTTCACCAAAATGGCTAGAAAAACTGTACATGCATGTGTCCTTGGGTGCATGTTTAATTAGGTCCCATGCCAGGAATGGGAATGAATGAAAATCGTACCGGCATCCTGGATTGTCCTCAAATATTTGGAATCTCAGGTTTTAAATCCGCATAAAATCCAAAACTCACCAGAAAGTCATCAAAGGTGGCATGGTGTCACGTCATGGCACATATATTTCATGGTAAAAACATTACCAATTTGGGCCAAGCTCTATTACAAACCTCTTACAAACTGGAGCTTTCTCTCAACAAGAAGCCTTGTGGTTCCGATAGGGAAACATGTTCGCCTTGTTGTCGAAACGTAATCACGGCCTCCTTTTGCCTTGTATTTTCTTCAACGGGCAACATGGAACTACATGATATCCATGCTGAAATTTAAACTTACTCATGGTTCGTTTGGCCTTTTTATATATACACTAATTGAGTTTCCTAGGCATTTAATGTCCATAATTCAAATCTGAACTACAAATACATGCTCAAGTTCACCAAAATGGCTAGAAAAATTGTACATGCATGTGTCCTTGGGTGCATGTTTAATTAGGTTTCATGCCAAGAATGGGAACGAATTACAACCGTACCGACGTCCTGGCCCATCCTCAAACATTTTATAATCTCGGGTTTTAAATCCCCATAAAATCCAAAACTCATGAGAAAGTCATCAAAGGTGGCATGGTGTCACGTCATGGCACATATATGTCGTGGTAAAAACATTGCCAATTTGGGCCAGGCTTTATTACAAATTTCTTACAAACCGGAGCTTCTCTAAAGGAATCTTGATGGTTCCAATAGGGAAACGTGTTCCCCTTGTGGCGAAACGTAGTCGCTCCCACTTTTCACCTTGTATTGTCTTCTACGGGAAACATGGAATGACATGATATCCATGTTGAAATTTAAACTTATTCAGGATTCGTTTAGCCTTTTTATACACTAATTGAGTTTCCTAGGCATTTAATGTCCATAATTCAAATCTAAAGTACAAATACATGCTCTAGTTCACCAAAATGGCTAGAAAAATCATACATGCTTGTGTCCTTGGTTGCATGTTTAGGTCCCATGCAAGGAATGGGAATGAATTACAACCTGACCGGCATCTTGTGTCGTCCTCAAACATTTGGAATCTCGGTTTAAATCCCGATAAATCCAAAACTCAACACAATGTCCTTAAAGCTGGCATGGTGTCACGTCATGGCATATATATGTCGTGGTAAAAACATTGCCAATTTGGGCGAAGCTTTATTACAAACCTCTTACAAACCGGAGCCTGTCGCAAGAACCCTCGTGGTTTCGATAGGGAAATGTGTCCCCTTCTGGGCCGTACGATAATCGCTCCCTCTTCTAACCTCGTATTTTTTCTACATGCAACATGTATGGAACAACGGGAGATTCGCGTTGAACTTTGAAATTATTCACGATTCGTTTGACCCTTTTTATTCATTAATTGAGTTTTCTAGGCATTTAATGTCCATAATTCAAATCCTAACTACAAATACATGCTCAAGTGCACCAAAATGGCTAGAAAAAACGTACATGTGCCTTGGGGTGCATGTTTAGGGTGTGTATGGCAATTGTATATATTGCTAATTAAGTTTTGTATGCATTAAATGTAGTCCATAAATCAATTGAACTACAAGCACAAAATGGGTGGGAAATCGTAAATGTGTCATTGGGTGCATGTTTAGGTCTCATTTAGTGAATGGGAATGAATTAAAAACTTGTCGTCGTCCTAAAACATTGATAATCTCGATTTTTAAATCCTAGTAAATAAAAAACTCACCCGAAAAACATGAAACTTGGCATGGTTTCATGACATGGCACATATATGCCGTGGTAAAAAAATTGTCCAGTTTGAGAAGAGGCGCACACATTAGTAGCCAACAAAGTCCTTTTTGAAACAATAAGCTGACACATTAATATCACAAACGGTTGTATCATATGAACCGTGTCAATATTTAACCATACTCAGTGGCATGTGTGCAGCTGTTTTGTTAGACGGGACGAGCACGAGAAGTCTGGCGTGCAGGCTCGACGGGACATGTGCGAGAAGTCCTCCGCGCAGGCTCGACGGGACACGTGCATCTTGTCTATCTCGGAGGCTCGACGGGACATGTGCGAGCAGCAAGGCCACCCATGCTCACTGGGAAGCGAGCTCTTTGACCTCCATGCACCATCCATAGCCCGCCTCCCTCAAAACTTCGCCATTAATGGGTTAATTAAAGCTCCTGGATAGAGGGTTTTTTTAGGGGTGTCCGGAGGATGTTTGGTTGTGATCCGATGGCAACATTTGCTTTGTTCGTGTTTTCAACTCGTATTGCAGCCTAATTTAAATTACCACATAGGGCAACGGATAATACGGCGACAAATAAAATGGCAACGGATAGTACGACGACAAATTTACAATGGCGCAGATAATAGTTGTCTTACATATTATGGATAATTTTAAATGCCACATGTTGCAAAGTTCGGAAGATACGGGGGCAAGAGAAGAAGGAAAACATAGACAACGATCTAGATCGCTAATGTATCTACTCTTTGATGGATCGCCCGACGATGACATCTTCCAGCTCCATCCTCAATTCCTCGCGGCTTTGCTTGAAAGCAGCAACGGATTCCTCCACCTCCTGCTCGCGCTCGATCCGGATCTTCCTCAAGTCACCCATTAGTTCCTCGACAACCGATGTCAGCGTCATCCCCGAGGCACTGCACTGCTCATGCAACATCTTCCAGCCGGCGGCCTCCTCCTCCTTCTCGGTGAGCACCTTGAGGAGCTTTGCATTGTCACCCATGAGTTGCTCGACGAGGCCGGTCGCCTTGTCAACCGAGGCATCACTGATCTCAAGCAACTTCATCAAGTCGTCGACCAGCTCCTTCTGCTTAATGAGGCCAGTGAGAATGTCGTCGTTGCCGGCTAATGACTTCAGCAACACCAGCTCATCGTGATCGCCGACACTGGGAGTGTGGTTGTGAGAGCCCTCGCATGCCAGTGAAAGCTCGTTCGAGGGCTCTACAGCGCGCCGGGACATGAATGATGCGGCTGCGGCTGCCGCCTCGCGGCGGGACCTCTCTAGTAATTCTGCGGCCTTGGTCTTTGCTTCCTGGTTATATGACCACCCGAAACTCCTCCTACCAGTCATCGCGGAACGACTTGACAGGAAAGACCAGTTTTGTAGGTTATGAGGAGAGGAAATGTGAAGTAATTTTCGAGTGGGTAGCTTTTGTAGCCCGGTGCTAGGTGTGAACAGATTTGCATTTACTTATTGCGTTCTAATCTAAAATGTGAGGAGAAACAAATTCAAAATTTATTAATGGTTCTGGGCCCACAAAGCCCCATTTTTTTGTTCTATCTCATCGCAAACAGTTCTTTCGGATCAACCGTATGCCATGCATCAAAAGCCTGAAACATGTCCCTTGTTCTCGGATGTATGTGTACGTGTCTTCACACTATCGCACACGAACTTACTATAGTAATCGTCTGTTTTATAATTTCTCATCCCAAATAGTTCATCCGAGTGGGTTGTTTGCTGTGTATCACACACATCTGGTTTACACGAATCGTTTGTGTTCTTTGGGATGATCACAAATGTCGCATATCACACACATCTTGTTACGATGAACTATTTTCATTCTCTTGCCTAATCGAAAACAGTTTGTCCGAGTGAACCGTATGCCGTATATCACACACACCTTGATCTGGCTGACCATTTCTGTTGCATTCCCTAAGAGCACACAGTTCATCGAAGGGAACTGTATGTTGTATATCGCACACACATTGATATGGATGCCCGTTTATGTCGTTCTTCCTCATCAACCGTGTGCCATACATTGCACACGCAACTAATATCTTAACCGTGTTTGATGCATCGGTCATCGCAAACATTTTGGACAATTTTGACCATTCTCTGACACCACCGTTTCTGATTATTGCATCGCACATAGTTTCTTGAAGGATCTCTGGTCGAAGTGTCATGTTAGAAGCATCCTACAGTAGTGATTTGATATTCCTCACTCATCATATAGGCAAATTCATCACTCTAACAGCCAAAGATAATATCATCAACATATATTTGGCACATGAATAATTCATCATCATATGCTTTGGTGAAAAGAGTTGGGTCAAGTGAACCGGGTTTGAAGCATTTCTTCATGAGGAATTTGTTCAATATGTCATACCACGCCCTAGGTGCTTGCTTGAGGCCATAGAGGGCCTTGTTGAGTCCATAGACGTGATCTGGAAATTTTGGATCCTCAAAACCTGGTGGTTGAGCAACATATACTTCTTCCTCAAGCTTACCATTGAGGAATGCACTTTTCACATCCATTTGATGTAACATGATATTATGATGGTTAGCATAAGCAAGCAATATGCGAATAGCCTCAAGTCTAGAAACAGGTACAAAAGTTTCATCGAAATCAATTCCTTCAACCTGTGTGTAGCCTTGAGCTACAAGACGATCCTTATTCGTCACCACAAGGCCATTTTCATCCTGTTTGTTGTGGTAGATCCATTTGGTGCCGATGATATTGTGCTTGCATGGGTCTAGTCGCTTGACACGCTCCCACACATTGTTGAGCACGAATTGATGCAATTCATCTTGCATAGCTTGAATACACTCAGACTCCATGAATACTTCATCAACTTTGGTGGGCTTTGTGATAGAGACAAAGACAAAATGCCCACAAAAGTTAGACAAATGTGAAGCTTTTGAGCACGTGAGAGGACCTGGTGCGTTGATGTTGTTGATGATTTTCCCAATCTGCACTTCGTTTGCAACTCAAGGATGAGTAGGTTGACGACTTTGATTTGGCCCAGCAATTTCTTCGGGGCCATTTTATTCAGTAGCACCAGCATGATTTTCATCATGATCTGGAATGGCTTCTTCAGCATATTCTTCTGTAGCGATGACATCCTCAGTAGCCTTGAACTTGATGGATTCCTTAGGTGACATTTCATCTAGCACAGGAGGTAGGTGCTCTCTTTGTGAGCCATTAGTCTCATCAAACCGCACATCTACAGTTTTGACAACCTTGTGATGATAGGTGTTGAAGACTCTATAGGTGTGCGAGTCCTTTCCGTAACCATGCATAAAACCCTCATGTGCTTTCGGTGCAAATTTATAGTGGTGGTGAGGATCTCTAATCCAGCATTTAGCACCGAAGACTTTGAAATAACTTACATTGGGTTTCCTGTCAGTGAGGAGTTCATATGAGGTCTTTTTGAAGAATTTGTGAAGACATACCCTGTTGATGATGTGGCATGCAGTATCAATAGCATCTGGCTAGAAATGTTGTGGTCTCTTGTATTCATCAAGCAAAGTGCAAGCCATCTCAACAAGAGTCCTATTCTTATGCTCCACGACATTGTTTTGCTGAGGAGTATAGAGAGTAGATAACTCGTGAGTAATACCAAGTATATCAAGATATTCATCGAGACCAGTATTCTTGAACTCGGTTCCAATATCACTCCTGATATGCTTGATCTTCACACCAAAGTTCGTAGATGCTCTTGAGGAAAATCGTTTGAAGACTTCCTGCACTTCATTTTTGTAAGTGATGATATGCACCCAAGTGTAACGAGAATAATCATCAACAATAACAAAGCCATATAATTATGCAGAATTAGTGAACGTGGCATAGTGAGTAAGGCCAAAGAGATCCTGTGAAGTAATTCAAAGGGACGAGAAGTGGTCATGATAGTATTTGAGGGATGCTTGGCTGTGGTTATCTTTCCAGTGTCACAAGCCCCACAAAGATGATCTTTGAGGAATTTGACACCCTCGATGCCAATGACATGCTTCTTCTTTGCGAGTGTATGCAAGTTCCTCATCCCAGCATGACAAAGTCATCGATGCCATAACCAGCCATCTGAAGCTTTCGCAGGTAGACACGTGGCATGCTGTGGTCCTATATAAAATCAACAATATACAAGTCTCCTCTCCAAAAGCCTTCGAAGACTTTGGTATTGTCAGATTCCATTGGCACAATGCAATGATATTTTCCAAAGACGACAACCATATCGAGATCACAAAGCATTGAGACAAACAAGAGGTTGAATCCTAAGGACTCGACAAGCATGACTTTGTCCATGTGTCTATCGTTTGACATTGCAACCCTACGTAGACCCAATACCTTGCTTTTGGCTTCGTCATCGTAGGTGATATGCTTCAGATGAGATGGAGATAAAGAAGTTCTCGGCAAATATGGGGGTATCTAGATTTGCCTGCTTGCAGCCCACCACGTGGCTCCATCGACGGCCTGGTACGGCCCAGCTTCAACATCAACAACTCAAGACCCTCGCGAGGGGCCAAGCCTCGCGAAGCGGACAATGCCAAGACCCCCGAGGGAACCGGCCTCTTCAAACTGGCTCCCGAGGAGCCGAGAGTTCTATGCAAGTTGCACCTCACGAGGCTCGGCTGACGTGAGCCATGACGACCAAGGCCAGGCGCGCGCCAGCGGGCACAGAGCACCGGCTTCCTCTTCGGTGCAAGGGATGCAAGCCACAGGCACGGAGTCCCGAGGAATCAGCCAAAGGTTTCCTTTCCAGCGCAACAAGACCAAGACTACCAGGACGGCAGGATGGAGGTCATCATCGAGCCCACCGCAGCTTCACGGCCAGGGGCTTTTCGTAGGCAAAGACCACTTTAGTCAGGATAAGCTGTACTACTTGTGCCCTTTCAAATCCGGCCATTGTGGGATCTTCTCACAAACATTCGGGAAGAGGACCAAGGCCACTATAAATAGGACTTAGCCACCACCATAGGGGGCATCTAGTTCACATCGGGGCGACTCTCACCCGACCACCTCACCAGCTCTCTTGAGCTCAAGAACACCTCACCTCCTGAGGCCAGTTCATCCACTGTACTAGTTCATCCTTAGCCCTTCGAGTCAATCCACCAAAAATGCTGGAGTATGGTATTACACCGCAAGGTGGCCCGAACCAGGATAAACGGCGGTGTATCTTTGTCTCTTCGATCTCGACGCACTAGGCTTAGGAGGATCGCGAGTAGGAAGGCTGGGTAGGTTGAGATCTCCGCACGCACCCCAGAGTTCAAACCTTTTATGGGTTTGAGGAACCCGTAATCCAACATTTGGCGCGCCAGGTAGGGGTGCATCAGGGGTCCTCTGCTTTGTCCGTCAGATCGCGCCATCAGCGTCAATGGCACGCGCTCCTCCATCGAATGAGAACCGGGGCTGCGCCCTTTCACCCCCTCCCTATGGCGGGTGGAATGGCCGCCCAAGCTCAGGCCCGAACTGCTGCCATGCTACGACAGCACGACCGACCCGACTGGCTTCCTCCGGGCGTATGAGGAGGCAATCTGGGCGGCCGATGGAGATGATAGCGTGAAGGACAACTGGCTCCCCATGGCCCTTGTAGGAGAGCCACGCGTTTGGCTAGTCCACCTGCCAGAGTCCTCTGTGGCCTCTTTGGAGGAGCTGCGTGGCCTCTTCATCGTGCACTTTGTGGCACTGGCGCCTCCTTTCATTGCAACACTCTTAGGTGGATCGCAGGTGCCACCTTCTGATCGGCATATCAAGCAATTCTACCAGCAAGTAAGCGTTGCCCAGGTGAGCTCGGGGCTCCCACGGACTGGGCAGTGCCAAAGGCTGACCTTGCATTCAGCCCAGAAGACCATCCAGCAACTACGGTAGCGGCAGGAGCGCTCTCAATGCTCTGCACCCACAGCATCTGCAACGTGGCGGTCACCAGGACCCTCGTCGACGGTGGAGACGGCCTCAACATGCTCTCCGTGGAGGCGTTCGGCCTGCTGCACATGCCTCCCGGCCTTTGGGGAAAATCTGTCTCCCTGTTACCTTGGGGACCCGCGACAACTACCACATCGAGCTGATCGACTTCAACATCGCCCAGATCGACTTGCCATACAATGCCATCCTCGGATACCCCGCCTTGATCAAGTTCATGGCGGCAACTCACCCAGCTTACAACCTCATTAAGATGCCAGGCAGCAACGGTGTCCTCACGATGGCAGGGGACACCAAAGACAAGGTGCAGACCCTCAAGCTCGCCTTCAGGTCGGCGGCACCTATGCTGCCTGGTGAGAAGGGGAGTCCTAGGGCCCCAGGGGCAGCGCCAGCCAAGAAGAAATAGTTGTTCCCCCAAGACCGAGCCGAGACGAAGCAAGTGCTGGTCAGTGAGGAGGGGGCAACCAGCACCACCTTCACCATAGGGGCTGGCCTCCCTCAGGACCAGGAGAAGGCGTTGGTCGGCTTCTTGTGCGCCAACAAGGACATATTCGCTTGGGAGCCCAAAGATCGCACAGGGGTCCCATGGGGAATAATTGAGCACCACCTGAATCTATGCCCAAACGTGCGGTCGGTGAAGCAGAACGCCCACCGCAGTCCACCGAGAAGCAAGCATTTATCGTCCAAGAAACCCGCAAGCTGCAGGACACTGGGGTCATCAGGGAAGTATGGTACCTAGAGTGGCTGGCGAACCCTGTTGTTATCCCCAAGAAAGGAGGGAAGGAACGCATGTGTGTCGACTTCACCAATCTCAACAAGGTTTGCCCTCAAGATCCCTTTCTGCTTCCCCGCATCAATCATATCATGGACTCCACAGCCGAGTGTGACCAGCTGTGCTTCTTGGATGCCTTCTCATACTACCACCAGATCAAGATGGATGTGCAAGATGTGGAGAAGACAGCGTCCCTGACCCCCTATGGAGTGTACTACAACACCTGCGTGCCCTTCAGGCTACGCAATGCCGGGGCTACCTTCCAGCGGCTGATGCATATCGCCCTGGGCACGCAGCTCGGGAGAAACACGGAGGCCTTGTTGATAACATAGTAGTGAAGTCTCGGGAGGCTGGGACCCTGATAGCAGATCTGGAGGAGACATTTGCCAGCCCGCACAAGGTGGATCTTTGGCGCAATCCTGAGAAGTGTGTATTCGGTGTCCCTTCTCGCAATCTACTTGGTTTCCTAGTGTCGCATAGAGGGATTAAGGCCAATCCAGAGAAGTTCAAGGCAATAGAAGACAAGAGCCCCCCGCAAACCCTAAAGGAGATGCAAAAGCTGGCGGGGCACTTTATCTTGAAGCTGGGGGAGTGCGCCCTCCCATTCTTCAAGCTGATGAAAAGGAAGGGGTCATTCGAGTGGACCCTGGAGGCAGACGCAACCTTTCAAGACCTCAAGAGATACCTGACCAGCCCACCAGTGATGGTGGTGTCGCGCCCTCTCTAGCCCTCGGTGCTCTATTTGGTAGCCACCCCTCACTTAGCTAGCGCCACCCTTGTAGCGCTGAGGGATGAGCGCCTGTTCAAGGACCCTCGGCAGGACGCTCAACCACCAAGCAAAGCGCAACACCCTCACGACATCACACTTGGGGCCTCGACCATGCTAGCGGCCTATGTCCCTCCCGAGGCTATGATTGACCCTGCGGCTAGGGGGCTCCTGAGTGCGGACCTCGCGAGACCACCGAGAGCCCGCGTCTTCAAGAAGAACAAGACTCCACCGGTGCCTCCCCCCTCGTGAAGTACCCTGTCTACTTTGTCAGCATGGTGCTTGCTACCTCTTGAGCACTGCGTTGGATTTCCCCGAAGAGGAGAGGATGATGCAGCAAAGTAGCGTAAGTATTTCCCTCAGTTTTTGAGAACCAAGGTATCAATCCAGTAGGAGACCACGCACAAGTCCCTCGTACCTACACAAAACGATAGCTCCTCGCAACCAACACGATTAGGGGTTGTCAATCCCTTCACGGTCACTTACGAGAGTGAGATCTGATAGAGATGATAAATAATATTTTTGGTATTTTTGGTATATAGATGCAAAGTGAAAAGTAAAAGGCAAAGTAAAAAAAGCAAGTAATAAAGTAATGGAGATTGATATGATGAAAATAGACCCGGGGGCATGGGTTTCACTAGTGGCTTCTCTCAAGAGCATAGATTTTCTACGGTGGGTGAACAACTTACTGTTGAGCAATTGACAGAATTGAGCATAGTTATTAGTATATCTAGGTATGATCATGTATATAAGCATCACGTCCGACACAAGTACATCGAAAGGATTCTGCATCTACTATTACTCCACTCATCGACCGCTATCCAACATGCATCTAGAGTATTAAGTTAAAAACAGATTAACGCCTTAAACAAGATGACATGATGCAGAGGGATAAATTCATGCAATATGATAAAAAAACATCTTGTTATCCTCGATGGCAACAATACAATACGTGCCTTGTTGCCCCTTCTGTCACTGGGAAAGGACACCGCAAGATTGAACCCAAAGCTAAACACTTCTCCCATTGCAAGAACTACCAATCTAGTTGGTCAAACCAAACGGATAATTTGAAGAGACTTGCAAAGATAACTCTGTCATACATAAAAGAATTCTGAGAAGATTCAAATATTATTCATAGAAAAGCTGGATCATAAACCGATAATTCATCGGTCTCAACAAATACACCGCAAAAAGAAGATTACATCGAATAGATCTCCACGAGAGAGGTGGAGAACATTGTATTGAGATCCCAAAAGAGAGAAGAAGCCATCTAGCTACTAGCTATGGACCCGAAGGTCTGAAGTAAACTACTCACACTTCATCGGAGGGGCTATGGTGTTGATGTAGAAGCCCTCCATGGTGGATGCCCCCTCCGGTGGAGCTCCGGAACAGGCCCCAAGATGGGATCTCATGGATACAGAAGGTTGCGGCAGTGGAATTAGGTTTTTGGCTCCTGTTCTGATCGTTTGGGGATACGTAGGTATATATAGGAGGAAGGAGTACGTCGGTGGAGCAATAGGGGGGCACGAGGCAGGGGGCGCGCCCTAGGGGAGGCGGCCCCCACCCTCGTGACCGCCTCTTTTGTTCCTTGGAGCAGGGTCCAAGTCTCCTGGATCATGTTCGGTGAGAAAATCTCGTTCCCGAAGGTTTCATTCCGTTTGGACTCCATTTGATATTATGTTTCTTCGAAACACTGGAATAGGCAAAAAACAGCAATTCCGGGCTGGGCCTCCGGTTAATAGGTTAGTCCCAAAAATAATATAAAAGTGGAAAAGAAAGCCCAATATTGTCTAAAACAGTAGATAAAGTAGCATGGAGCAATCAAAAATTATAGATACGTTGGAGACGTATCAGTGCTGAGGGAGGCATGGGCGCATTACCCCATGCCTCAGAAGCTCTTGCTCGCGGTCCTCGTCGCCTCTCGAAAGCTGTGCCACTACTTCCAAGGCCACCCCATCAAAATCGTTTTGGCATAACCATTGGAGAGGGTGCTGCGAAGGCCGAACGCCGCCGACGAGTTGCAGAGTGGAACATTGAGATTCAGGCATTCCATCTCGAGTTCAACAACACCAGAGTCATCAAGGGTGCGGCCCAAATTGACTTCGTGGCCGAGTGGACTGACATCCCTGACCACGGGGTGAGCGAGGACTGCTCCCTCCTACCTGGGGCGAGGAGCCACACAGGTGGATCATGTAATTTCACGGAGCGTTCGCATGACAAGGCGCAGGAGCAGGGGCTGTCCTCATCTCACCAACCAAGGAAAAGCTCTACTACGCGGTAAAACACTGCTTCCAGTAGGGAGAAAAGGTCTCCAACAACATTATGTAATTTGAGGGCTTGCTCGCCGGTCTCAGGGCCGCTGCAGCGCTGGGGGTGAAGCGCCTCATCATCAAGGGCGATTCCCAACTCCTCGTCAACTTCTCCAGTAAGTAGTACACACCAAAGGACGAGCACATGGAGGCATAGTTGGAAGAGGTAGACAAGAGGGAGAAGTGGTTCTTGGGCTTGGAACTGCAGCACGTGTCGCGAGGGACAAACAAGCAGGGAGACGATATCGCCAAGAGAGCCTCCCGAAGGCTCCCCCAGGAGCCGGGGGTGTTTAAGGAGCGGCTCCTCAAGCCATCTGCGGCTCCAGCACCGGGCGCCTGAGACGGGCGCCCTAGCCTGTGGCCATCCCACAAGGGCCCGCCTGCTGCTTGTGCTCGAGCCTCAGGAGGGGTGCTGGACTAAGGAGTTCAAGGCATACCTGCTTCAAGGGACCTTGCCAGAGAAGGAGGAGGATGCTGAGTGCACGCTCGTCAAGCCACCGCGTATTGCATCCAGGATGGTGAGTTATATCGCAAGAGGCCCAATGATGTTTCGTTACAATGCATCTCCAGGGAGCAGGGACTTGAGCTACTAGAAGACATACATTGTGGGGACTGCGGGCATCATTCCTCATCACGCACTCTGGTGGGCAAGGCGTTCCACATCGGCTTCTATCGGCCCACCGCGCTCAACAATGGCATAGAGCTAGTGCGTTCCTGTGAAGCATGCCATTTCCAGAGCAAGAAAATTCACCAGCCTACACAGGGCCTCCAGACGATCCCGCTCACATGGCCGTTCGCGGTCCTGGGGCTGGACATCTTGGGGACGTTCCCTTGAGCGCCAGGGGGCTACCGGTACCTCTACGTCGCCATCGACAAATTCACAAAATGAGTGGAGATAGAAGCTGTGCGCACCATCCTAGCTGGATCAGCCGTCGAGTTCATCAAGGGCATCGTGAGCCAGTTTGGGGTTCCTAACCGCATCATCACCGACAACGTCTCGCAATTCACTAGCAACCTTTTCAAAACACAATGTGCTAACCTTGGAACGCAGATATGCTACGCCTCAGTGGCACACCTAAGGAGCAACGGCCAAGCCGAGCGGGCCAATGCCGAAGTCCTGAGGGGCCTCAAGACAAGAACCTTCAAGAAGAAGCTTGAGGCCTGTGGCAGGGGCTGGCTCGACGAGCTATAGTCCATGCTGTGGTCCATCCGCACCATCGCCACCAAGGGAACGGGAGAGACGCCGTTCTTCCTCTTCTATGGTGCAGAAGCGGTTCTCCCACACGAGGTCAAGCATCGCTCCACGCGGGTCCTGGCGTTTGAAGAGGCACGTAGGACGCCGCGTGGGGGATGGATCTCGTGCTGGGGGAGGCCGCCGTCAAGCCTCGCTCCGGGCGGCAAGGTACCAGCAGGCGCTGCGGCGGTATCACTGCCGCAGCGTCCGCTCCAGGACGTTGGAGGTGGGCGACCTCATCCTAAGGCGGGTCCTCTCTAGGGAAGGGTTGCACAAGCTCTCTCCCATGTGGGAGTGCCTGTTTAGGATCGCACGTGTCTCCAGGCCTGGCGTCGCATGCCTGGAGACACAGGACGGGGTCCCCATCCAGATTGCCTGGAACATCCACCACCTTTGGAAGTCCTACCCATGAATAAAGGCTCCAGCCTGTGAAGCAAGGCTCCGGCCTGTGAAGGTCTCCGCTCGTGACACTCTCATGTAATAATGAGTGGGGCTGTACATGCCCCGAAGTCTCCTAAGAGCCGCCCTGGGGCCTCATGGGGGCTCCCTTCCAGATCTTAGTGGCAGGACTTAGCTCTGTGCTGGTGAGAAGACTAGATTAGGTGCCGAACACAGCTGTTCATTTGCCTTACGAAGTTGCTTGCAGACTTTTAGTAATCTTTCTATGGATTTCGCGCTTTCATGTTCCGGTTCACCGAGTTGGATTCTTCTCCCCCCGCTCGTTTGCTTTTTAGCCTAAGGACAGGAGAGACGTGGCAGTTGCCCATCACTCTCCATCACGTGCCTTGCGCGTGTGGGCTAGACAGATGTGTGTGCCTGAAGCCTTCCCTCATGCGCGCACACCGCGCCGAACCCCGCTACCCCGATACTTCGGCCTTATCCTCCCGAGGAGTCCTCAATCAACCTGACACGCATCAGCACCCCTTACATCCGTGCCCCCCCGGGCAACACGACACGGTGCATTGAGTCAGAGCTAATCTATGACAAGGGCCTCACATGAGGAGGAGTGAGGCACTCGTCAGGTTTCCCTTTCCTTTAAAAGCGGCCCTACAGCAGTTCCGCGGCGGCTCCTGAGACCCCGAGGCATCTCCCGAGGTCTGTGACCTCCAGCTCCCCAGGAAGGGGGCCTCGTTGAGCACCAGAAGCCAAGTCCTCGTGGGGAGGAAAGCTACTGTGCACATATCAAGCTAAGTTCCCTATCCTGGCCTACTCAGAGCGCAAACATTGCAACATGGCATCAAGATGGCAAGCATAGCATAAAGGGCATAACTGCTGTAGTTCATTACACGCCCCGACGGGTTACACCATTTTTTCGAATTACAGGAGAAAGGAAAGGCTAAACAAAGAAGGCCGAGGTGTACGAACCCGGCACCAGCGCCGCATCCTCAAGCAGCGCCCCAAGGTGGCCTGGCGCTCCACCCATTCCCCCATAGGTGACCTGGGGCTGCGGCCGGTCTTGAGTCCAAGTTTGGCAGCACCCAAACTCACGCCGGGCTCCTCTCTAGCTTCACCGGAGCGCTGCGGCGGGACCAACCACCGCCGTCCTCGACCCAAGCGCGATGGCGTGGGGGCCGGTCGTAGCCACCACTGCTCAAGCTCTCATCCGAGGAGGAGCTGCCGTCTCGAGAAGAGGAGCGCGCACCACCAAGGCCAAGCTCACCTTCGCCACCCTCCTCATCGTTGCCGTCCTGTGGGCAGCACCCCACGCGGCAGCCGTCCTCCCTGAACACCCTCCCGAAGAGTGTCGCCAGGCCGTCATATTTGAAGTGGAGGATGCACCTTCCGCCCAGGCCTCGCGCGCGGGAAAACGCCTGCCAACCGTGAGTCAGGACCAGCCACCAGAGGCGGCGACCTCACTCTTGAGCCACAAAGCTCTGCTGCAGCAGGCGTCAGCCTGCAGCGAGAGACCATCGAGCCCCGAGGATGGCAGCTCGCCGGAGAAGAAGCGCGGAAGTCGGATCGATGTGCCGGCCGGGCTCTTCGACCACACCACGAACTCGGGGAGCACGTCCAGCAAGGAGAAGCGCGATCGAGGTGGGCGCACGTTCACGACGCGCCTTGATAACCCACAAGTATAGGGGATCGCAACAGTTTTCGAGGGTAGAGTATTCATCCCAAATTTATTGATTCGACACAAGGGGAGCCAATGAATATTCTCAAGTATTAGCAGTTGAGTTTTCAATTCAACCACACCTAGATAACTTAGTATTTGCAGCAAAGTATTTAGTAGCAAAGTAGTAAGATAGTAACGGTAACAGTGGCAAAAGTAACGATAGCAGTTTTGTAGTAATTGTAATAGTTGCAATGGTAAAGTAAATAAGCAAAGCACAATATGTGAAAAGCTCGTACGTATTGGATCAATGATGGATAATTATGTCGGATGCGATTCCTCATATAATAGTAATAACATAGGGTGACACAGAACTAGCTCCAGTTCATCAATGTAATGCAGGCATGTATTCTGAATATAGTCATACATGCTTATGGAAAAGAACTTGCACGACATCTTTTGTCCTACCCTCCCGTGGCAGCGGGGTCCTATTGGAAACTAAGGGATATTTAGGCCTCCTTTTAATTGAGTACTAGACCAAAGCATTAGCACTTAGTGAATACATGAACTCCTCAAACTACGGTCATCACCGAGAAGTATCCCGATTATTGTCACTTCGGGGTTGTCTGATCATAACACATAATAGGTGACTATAGACTTGCAAGATAGGATCAAGAACTCACATATATTCATGAAAACATAATAGGTTCAGATCTGAAATCATGGCACTCGGGCCCTAGTGACAAGCATTAAGCATAGCGAAGTCATAGCAACATCAATCTCAGAACATAGTGGATAGTAGGGATCAAACCCTAACAAAACTAACTTGATTACATGGTAAATATCATCCAACCCATGATCGTCCTGCAAGCCTATGATGGAATTACTCACGCATGGCGGTGATCATCATGAAATTGGTGATGGAGTATGGTTGATGATGATGACAACAACGAATCCCCGTCTCCGGAGCCCCGAACGGACTCCAGATCAGCCCTCCTGAGAGAGATTATGGCTTGGCGGCGGCTCCGCATCGAAAAACGCAATGAAACTTATCTCTCTGATTTTGTTCTTCGCGAAAGCAAATATATAGAGTTGGAGTTGAGGTTGGTGGACATCCAGGGGGCCCACGAGGCAGGGGCACGCCCAGGGGGAGGGGGCGCGCCCCCACCCTCGTGGGCAGGGTGTGGGCCCCCTGGCCTTGATTCTTTCGCCAATATTTTTTATATTTTCCAAAAGTAATCTCCGTGGATTTTCAGGTCATTCCGAGAACTTTTTATTTTTGCACAAAAATAACACCATGGCAGTTCTGCTGAAAACACCATCAGTCCGGGTTAGTTTCATTCAAATCATGCAAGTTAGAGTCCAATACAAGGGCAAAAGTGTTTGTAAAAGTAGATACATTGGAGACGTTGTCAGGACCCCGATCCTAAGGCACATCGATCTAGCATGTAACACCCCATATCACTTTGCGGCCTCACGCACGGTATTCCCACGGGTGTCGCCTTACCATGCCCGGGACCATTTGCGCCTTTTGGCACACGTATATGATAGTGTCGCTAGCAACCATATGACAGAGAACCCGGGCTGACATGGCTAGTCGTGAACCCAAAGTGGCACTAACTTACAGGGACAGGCATACATGACCCAGCATCGAACGTGTCGGTCATCAGCGAGTGAATCCGGGCTGTAGCAACTGGGCTAACAGGACTCCGGTAAACCGGGCTGTAGCGGGCTAACAGGACTCCGGTATTCATCGCGTGACATTTCCTCGAAGGGACAGACACAGGAACAAAGAAGGACACATGCCGGCCAGCCTAAGTGTTCCGGAGCAGTAGCACGCTACCATGGCTCAGTGGAAACACTAGGAGACATTTCCCAGTAAGAGAGGCTACTAAGGATAAACAACTAGATAGTCAGATCCCACACATAGCAATGCACGTTACACGTACGCATAACATGCAAGTATGTGTTGTACAACATGGCATCACAGCATAACTCAATAACTCACATAGATAAAGCTCAAAGAGCCATCATAGCCTTTATTTCAAACAGGGGTCACAAGACCCATCATACAGAGCATACAAGCAACAAGCGGAAGCATTACATGTCTGGGTACAGACATCTACAAATGAAAAAGGCTGAAGAGCCTGCCTATCTACAACATCCGATCAAGATCGTAGCTGAGGTACAAACTACTCGTCGAAGTCCACGAGAACACTATTAAGACCGAAGTCTCCGCTGCAAAAACATAAATAAAGCAACATGAGTACAAAGGTACTCACCAAGACTTACATAATATCCTATCATACATGCATGTGTATCAAGAAGGTAATGTGGGGTTTAATTGCAGCAAGCCAGCTTTGACTCAGTGGCCATCCTGTTCTACGACTACCAGAAACTCTTGAGGTGATATGGCGCACACGAGTCCACTAATCACCACACAATACACTACTATGGATTCATCCCCGTCTCCCTACGAGAAGGCCATCCATAGCACTCACACTTGTCTTGAGCTTTTTAGTGTATACACTTCAAGTTGTCTATGTACCATGTAAGCATCCAAGAAGTCCATAACCGCGGACCCGGCTATTCGAATAGATCATGTTAGCCCTGCAGGGGTGTACTTCTTCACACACGCTCTCGCCACTTACCGCCATGTACACGTCATGTATCTCGGAAACCTTCAAGCGGAAGCCTGGCGAGGGTGTCGGCCACGACCTGACTAACCACACAAGACTCTAGTCCAGGTTTATCGCCTATTCGGGTTCCATCCGCAAGGAGATCCGGTTGGGGTTTCGCTCACGGCCCCAAACGATGTGTGCAGGGTTCCCGAGCCCACCATCCGGGTGCCACTCGGTACACCAGGCCATGTGTGCCTAGTCTGTCCCAAGCCCACCCTGCCGGGTGCCACTTGGTAGAAAAATAGCACTACCTACAAACACCAGAAACTAGTTGCGACTCCTCGACAGAGACCAAGTTGGTTAATAAGTCGAGAAGGGTCGAGTTACCGGAACCCAATGTGTGGTTGTATCGAGTCATTGGACAACATACATAGAACTCAGTGCTTAGGGACGGTTCCAGTGAGACAACCCACCATGTACTCCTACATGGCCTCTCAATGCTACCTTTACCAAATCGTGTTCACACACTTCACTCTCAGCATCAGAACATATCATAACACTCCAACTCATTCCCAATGAATCAGACCTGACACAACTCTAAGCAATAGCAGGCATAGCATGGTAGGAACACAACAATGGCTTCAATCAACTCCTACACATGCTAGTGGGTTTCAACTATTTACTGTGGCAATGACAGGTCATGCAGAGGAATGGGTTCAACTACCACAACACAAAGTAGCAGATGAATCGTTGTTGTCCTAATGCAATAACCGAGAGCAGGAGCGAGAGAGTAGGATTGTATCGGAATGAACAAGGGGGTTTGCTTGCCTGGTAAATCAACAGAGGAGGCACTGCTTCACAGACAGGTACTCAGGAACGGTCCCCGGAGCAAGACCTATCGAGAAGGAACGGTGCCAACAATCAAAACACAAGCATATGCAACACAATGATGCATGAACATGGCATGAAGATGTGATGCTGATTGTGCTAATGCAGCTAGCATTATATTTGGATGAAGTCCATTTGAACCAAAGGTTCAAATGCATCTCCAAAATAAGCTCTTTATATAAACCATTATAGTGTTTCACTTATACAACATGTATAAGTTGGTTTGTCATGCATGAAACTAGTACAGATGGATAGATTACATTTTTCTGATAATTTTTCATATATAAATTATTTCAATCTGAGCTACTGTTCAATTGATATGAATTTTTGAAGTTTAAAACATTTTCTGGAATTTCCTGAATTATTTTAATTCCAGAAAATATGTTATTGCGCCCGCATGACATCAGCACGAGGTCAGTAGGTCAACCGGCTGACCAGGGTCAAACCTGACGTGTGGGGTCCACACGTCAGTGTCACAGTTAGTTAACAGGGGGGGGGTTAATTCTAATCTAACTTAGATTAGTGGCGCTGGGGCCCACTGTTAGTGTCAGGGGGTTAACTAAGCGGTGATTAGCACTAAGCTAATCACCTGACGGGCCGGGCCCACATGGTGGGGCTCAGGCGACAGGGCTCGCCGCCGGCGACCTCTGGACGCGGCGAAGTCCGCGCCACAGGCCACGGGGACGGCGTCTGAGAGCACCGGGGCGTAGCCCGGGCTCGTCCGCTTCCAGGGGAGCAGACGGGAAGCCGCGGGGACGCCGGAGCTCGCCGGGGCGAAGCTCGGAGCGGCGGCCGGAGTTCGGCTTCGAGCGGAAACGGGCTGCGGGGCACGGGGAGGCCACCTGAGGGGCTTGGCGGCACCCTCGTGGCACCGGGAGCACGATGGGGTGCTCGGTTTGGGCGGAGGCGGGCCGAGACGATGACAGCGACATGGACGGCGGCGAGAGGCTTCGGTCGTGGTGGGGAGGAGGGCTACGGCGTGCGGGCAGCTAAACGGAGAGAGGGGAACGGTGGCGAAGCTCACCGCGGTTGCAGCGGGCGTCGAAGCGGGCTCGGGGACGCACTGGTGACGGCGGGGCGGCGATGGGGATCCACGACGGCCGGAGGTGAAGAAGGCGACAGCGACGGCTCCATGGGGCGTCCGGCGAGGCACGGCTTGACGGAGAGGTGGTGGATGACGTGGCGAGCTACCAGACTCGAAGAGAGGGAGAGGGGGAGGTGGTGGCCGCGGCAATGGCGTGCGGCGGCGACGACGCGTTCGGGCGGTCGCGTGGGAGAGAGACCAGGGGAAGGGGAGGAATGAGAGAGAGGGAGAGAGGTGCGGGGCGGCGCGTGGCGTCGTTCCAGGGCGTCCGGGGCGACGAGGAGGATGAAGCAGGGGAAGGCTGTTGGGCTGGGCCAACAGTGCTGGGCCTGTGGGCCGAAGGTAGGCGCCAGGTAAGTTTCTCCTCTTTATTTCTTTTTCTATTCTTCTGACATATGTTTTGATTTAATTAAAATACTAAATCATTTTATTTTCTTATGCCAATTTTTATAGAAGCTAGTGGTATTGTTCCAGAACTCCCAAACAACTGGCATAATTTTTGGACATATATTAATATATATAACTAATATATTTCCAATGCAAATAATTATCGGATTAATCCAAATGGCCAAAATTAAATATCCATGAGCTCCTAAAATATTTGTTTGAATTTTACCTCTGACCAATATTTTTAGAGAGCAACATGAACATTTCCTTGGACCTTTTTGGAACAATTTTTATTTGGGTCATTTTCAGAGATGATTCTGAGGGTTTCACAAATCCCCATTTAAAATTTAAATGGAATTTAACATGATGCACAAATGACTAGCTAGTCTAGGTCATACCAGAACTAGGGATGTGACAGACGTATCACGCCTCCCTTCGTCATGGGGGTTGCTCCGAAGCCGGTGGCCCTCGCCACGAGAAGAGGTACCATCACGGGCACCCAGAGAAACGATGGCCCTGGGGGATGCACGGATTGCTTACGAGGGGGTCACGGATTGCATACGAGGATGGCAGCGGTCTCTCTTGGGAGGCGAAGCGGCCGGACTCTCCTCGGAACCCTCCCCTTCTCGGCCGTCAAAAACCTCCCCGACGGCACCATGGAAGCAATATGAAGAAGGAGAAGAAGCGGGTGGCACAAAGACAACAGAGAGATGAGTGAGGGGGGCTCTGCCCGTCCCCCACATTTATAGCCAAGGAAGGCCAACCGCCCACATCCACGACCTCGCGCCATGATGGTCTTCTGCATGCTGCATCATCCCGTCAAGTCGAACAGTTGCCGAGGCAGCGTGGGGAATTGGAGACGCCCACGTCCCATCAATCGCCACAGGTCATCCAGGACACAGGCAGTTGTGGCCCATGGCGCTTCGCACTTGCCCCTCGGCTTCGCCTGGAAGCCAAGTCCGAGCGCGCCTTGGGCCCGGGGGCTACTGTCGGCGTTCTGGATATGAGGGTATCCAGACTTGCCTGCCTGCACCCCACCACGTGGCTCCATCGACGGCCTGGTACGGCCCAGCTTCAACATCAACGACTCAAGACCCTCGTGAGGGGACAAGCCTTGCGAGGCGGATGACGCAAAGACCCCCGAGGGGACCGGCCTCTTCAGGCTGGCTCCCGAGGGGCGGAGAGTTCTGTGCAAGGTCCACCTCACGAGGTTCAGCTAACGTGAGCCATGACCACTAAGGCCAGGCGGGTGCCAGGAAGGCTCCAGCGGGCACAGAGCGCTAATTTCCTGTTCGGTGCAAGGGAGGTATGCCATAGGCGCGGAGTCCCGAGGAATCAGCCAAAGGTTTCCATTCCGGTGCAACAAGACCAAGACCACTAGGACGGCAGGATGGAGGTCATCATCGAGCCCACTGCAGCGTCACGGCCTGGGGCTTTTTGAGGGCGAAGACCACTTTAGTCAGGATAAGCTGTACTACTTGTCCCTTTTCAAATCCGGCCGTTGTGGGATCCCTTCCTGCAAACATTCGGGAAGAGGACCAAGGCCACTATAAATAGGACTTAGCCACCACCATAGGGGGCATCTAGTTCACATTGGGGCGACTCTCACCCGACCACCTCACCAGCTCTCTTGAGCTCAAGAACACCTCACCTCCTAAGGCTAGTTCATCCACTATACTAGTTCATCCTCAGCCCTTCGAGGCAATCCACCAAAAACACTAGAGTGGGGTATTACACCGCAAGGTGGCCCGAACCAGGATAAACTGCTGTGTCTATTTGCCTCTTCGAGCTCGACGTGCCAGGCTTAGGAGGATCGCGAGTAGGCATGCTGGGTAGGTTGAGATCTCCGCATGCACCCCAGAGTTTGAACCATTCAAGGGTTTGTGGAACCCATAATCCGACAGAAGTGTCCATCAATAAGTTCTTGTCATCGGTCATGTGATTTTTACATCCACTATCGAGGACCCACTCAGTAGCTTTGGGTTGTTCATCCTGCAGATGAATTAGTGCAACTTACGAACCCATATACTTCATCAGTGAAGAATATGATATAAATTTCATCAACAGTACAAGATATAGAAATATGAGGACGTGAGAAATGAGTAATATTCTTCATGATTAGCTTGCGTCCATTCAAGCACATTCAGGTCTCCAGCAAATTCCTCACACGATTAAGTTCGTCCGGAGACCTAACCCTACATAAGAGATTAGTTCTTTTTCGTCAACAACCACATCTGGAAGGGTGGCAAAAGAGTTCATCATTCTATGAGCTCCATAAGAAAAAGATGGCATTGAAGCTAGTGCACTTCGTTTCACAGAAGACGGGTTAGGATAAGCATATGAATAAGGAGAGAAATTCTTCGAGGATTTATGAAGAAAATGGTTTGAAGAATAGTTGTCACATCCCTAGTTCTACTCTGCCTAGTGCTAGCATCTGATGTTGCATCATGTTTAAATCTCCCAGAAAGTTGAAATGGGGATGATAGGACACCCAGCACCCCCTTAAACCAACTAGGGTTTACTAAAATCTCTTTCAATGAACCTGAAATGCCCTTCTAAAATGTTCATCATCTTTGCCTTGGTCTAGAACCTCTAACAAAAATGGTGCACACTTTTCTAGGACATCATAAGGTCACTGGATTAAATCATATGTTATTTGCATTTGGACATTTAAATGCTACAAAATAATTTAAATGTCCAAATAATAATAAACTAAAATGTTTACTGTTGGACCTATTCTAAACAGTAGCCATGAGTAGTTTCATGATTTTTCGACAATGTCCAGGTATTTTTAATAAAGCCCTGAAGCTACAGAAGAAATAGAAAATAGGAAATAAAAGAGAGAGACACACTTACCTAGCCTCACCTGTACAGTCCACCTGGCCGGCCCAGCTGGCGGCCCAGCCAACTGGCCCAGCCCACCATCGCAGCCCCCTCTGTCGCCTTCCTCCTCGCACCAGTAGGCAAGGGCGCGTGGCCGGCGCACGCAGCCACACGCCGGCCACCTCCACCCTGCCTTCGTGCCCCCTCGACCGCCTGTGCATCCCTGGAGATGCCACGCACCCCCTGGACTTCTCTCACTCTCTGCCGAGCGCAGCCATCGCTGCCGCTCATCGTTGCCGCGGCCACCGCCTCCTCCTAGCCCCTATGAAATGCCCGAGAGCTCCGCCTCGATGTCACTGTCTTCTGCACCGAGCCAAGTGACACTGGAAGCTCTGGAACGCCACCACTACCGTCTCCTTCAACCTCGGCCCGCCAAGATCGCCGGTGACCGTGCGCCCGCTCTGTTGTCTCCCCGAGCTCGCCGAGGCCACCGCTACAACCGCCGTGAGCCTCTCCCTCGCTTCCCCCTCTCTGTTACCCTTATCACACGCTGCCGACGCCGCGTCACTCACACCGGTTGGCGTCACCGCCTCTGCACGCCACCGTCATGGCCACAACCACACGGGCTTGAAACCGAGCACGTCCCCGAATTCGCCACGCCCCCAGGAACCCGTAGCATTCCTCCATGCTTCCTGGCATGCATCCTAGCGTCGGAACCAAGCTCACCCGAGCTCCGGCAGCCACTGCCGAGCTCGTGGCCGTTGTCTCCGGCCACCCTAGCTGTTGATGCTTGCCGCAACGGGCGTGAGTGAGCCCCAGCTTCCCGTAGTTGCCCTCCAGCAGCCATTTGGTCGCCGGAGGAGGAATCTAGACGCCCTCAGCCGTCTCTGGCGTCGCCGGGGACGAGCCGTGGGTCAAATCCGGTGAGTTGACCCTGGGTTTGACCCCGTCTGGCCAGGGTTTGACCGCCCTAGGTCACTAATGCGTGGGGCCAGCCCTGCTAATTAACCTAGCTTAGTGTTCAATAACTAGGTTAGTTCAGTTAGTCACTGACACGCGGGACCCATAGGTAGGGTTTGACCTAGACCGGCTCCGCTAACCTGCTGACATCACACAGACAACATGCTGATGTAATTAACCAATTCCTGGATTAAAACAATTCAGGAAATTCTAGAAAATGGTTTAAACTTCTAAAAATCATAGAAAATAAACTATAACTCCAAATGAAATAATTAATATATGAAAATGATCAGAAAAATCCAATCTATCCATTTGTACCATTCTCATGCATGTTAGAAGAACTTATGACTATTGTTTAGGATAAATCGTATAAAGGGCATTTAAACCATCACATATGGAGTTTGATTTTGAATCTTTGATCCAAACCAACTTCATTTAATCTGGTTGCTAGCTGCATTAGCTCAAACCACAACATTTTGCCATGTCATGATCATGCATCATATTGTGCATTGCATTGATTATGTTCCTTCTCTGTTGTCTGTGGTTGTTCCCTCTCGATAGACGTGTTTCGACGATGAGTTCGCTGACACCGATGAAGAGCTATACCATCTTCAGAAGTTCCAGGCAAGCAAAACCCCCTTGTTCATTCCGATACTATCTGACTCTCTTGCTCCTGCTCTATTTTATTGAATTAGGAAAACAACGATTGATCTGTTAGTTGTTGCGATAGTTGAACCCCCTTTTCCTGTGCACGACCTGTCATTGCCACAATAAATAGATGAAACCCACTTGCATGAGTAGGAGTTGTTTGAGCGCTGATGTGCCTACTCATTCATGCTTGTTCTTCATGCCTGCTATTGCTTAGAGTTGTGTCAGGTCTGATTCATCGGGGATGAATTGGAAAGTTGTGAAATGTACTACTATTGAGAGCTAAGTGTGTGAACACAATTTGGGAAAGGTAGTGGTGAGATGCCATGTAGGAGTACATGGTGGGCTGTCTCATTGAAACCATCCTCAGGAACTAAGTTCTGTGTTTGTAATCCATTAATAGCTACTACCACGCGTTGGGCCCAAACCAGTGGACCCTCTCGACTTATTAACCACCCCTGTCCTTTGTCCGGGAGTTGCAAGTAGTTTCTGGTATTTGTAGTATGCTAGAGGCCGTGCGCAGCGCTGACCCGAGGGGTGGGCTGTGATGCGGTAGGCATGTGGCCGGGTATGTCGCGCGCCCATTTGGTGTCGCAGAACACTGTACACATCATTCGGGGCCGTATGTGGAAACCTCGGGAGTACTCCCTGCGGATGGAACCTGAGTAGGCGATAAACCTGGACTAGGGACTTGTGTGGTTAGTCAGGTAGTGGCCGACACCCTCGTTGGGCTTCCGCTTGAAGGCTGTCGAGTACATGTCATGTACACGGCGATAAGTGGTGAGAGCGGGTGGTAAGAAGTAGACCCCTGCAGGGTTAACATCATCTATTCGAATAGCCACGTCCACGGTAAAGGACCTCTGGGTTGCCTATACAGTTCATAGACAAAGTGAAAGTGGATAATCTAAAATGCGCAAGATAAGCATGAGTGCTATGGATGGTGTTCTCATAGGGAGACTAGAGCGGATCAAAGAGTTGCTTGCAGTCGTAGTTCAGGTTAGCCACTGAGTCAAAGCTTGCTTGCTGCAGTTAAACCCCACCATCCCTTTGTTGATAATGATGCATATGTAGCTAGTTCTGATGTAAGTCTTGCTGGGTACATTTGTACTCATGTTTGCTTAATTTATGTTTTTGCAGATAGACTTCAGTCTCCCTAGTAGTTCCGCGTGGACTTCGACGTTTAGCTTGTTACTTCAGCTACGATCTTGTGCCCTCGGCAGGATCTTGTAGATAGTCAGGCTTCTCAGCCTTTTTCATTTGTAGATGTTTGTACTCGGACAAGTTAGGCTTCCGCATGTGATTGCTGCTTGTATGCTCTAAATGTTGGGTCATGAGACCTATGTTTGTAATACCTGGCTCCTCGGAGCCTAATGAATAAATACTTTGAGTCGTAGAGTTATGTTGTGATGCCATGTTGTATTTCCACATGTCGAGCATATTGTGTGTATGACTTGAAATGCTTGGTATGTGTGGGATCTGACAACCTAGTTGTTTATTCTTGGTACCCTCTCTTACCGGGGAATATCTCCTAGTGCTTCCACTGAGCCATGGTAGCTTCCTACTATTCCAGAACACTTAGGCTGGCCGACATGTGTCCTTCTTCGTTCCTATGTCTATCCTTTCGGGAAAATGCCACACATTGTTCCTTTAAGTCCATGTAGCTTGCTATGACTTGGGTTCATACATTGTTGATTGACACGTTCGTTGTTGGGTCATGTATGCATGTCCCTGTAAGTTAGCGCCACTTTGGGTTCACGACTAGACATGTCAGCCCGGGTTCTTTGTCATATGGATGCTGGCGGCACTATCATCTACATGAGCCAAAAGGCACAAACGGTCCTGGGCCAGGTAAGGTGGCACCCATGGGAATACCATGCGTGAGGCCGCAAAGTGATATGATGTGTTACATGCTAGATCGGTGTGACTTAGGATCGGGGTCCTGACAGCTTTGGTATCAAAGCCTGACTACCTGTAGGATTACTAAGCCAAACTGGCCGAAGTTGAGTCTAGAAATGCTCTAGTTATATAAGGGAATTGATTGTGGGATGGAACGTAAGGCTCTTTTTACACCTTATACCTTATGCCTTCTAATCCGAGTCATACTACCTTTCCTACAGGGATAAGAAACTAGGTTTTCTCTTCTTTCTATTAGGATCACGTGTTACTAATTCGTAGACTTATAAGATTGGTGAATTATAGCCTCAGTTCAGTTCTTACTATCTCCCTGTATTGACAGTTGGTCTCGGAATCTTGATTCTATAATGATTGAGTGTTTATGCTACCATTTTGTAGGGTGTCTCAAATCTTTTCGAGCATTCATAGCCGTTATACTGTCTAAGTCATCCCAGGTTTCTAAATAGTCTGATGCATTTGCAA
Organism: Triticum aestivum; assembly: GCF_018294505.1. Lineage (NCBI taxonomy): Eukaryota > Viridiplantae > Streptophyta > Magnoliopsida > Poales > Poaceae > Triticum > Triticum aestivum. Next base: position 230,877,495 of record NC_057804.1, on the reverse strand, counting down.
ATCCCTTCCTCCTGTTTCCGATGTCCTTTTGGGCCAGTTTGACCACACTAATCAGTGAGTTAAGGTACTCTATTGCCTCGACGTATATGTTGGAGCTATTATTATGACCCTAGGTGTCTTAGGGGATCACCTAGCAAGCTAGCCATGTTTTGTGTTTCCAGTGTGATGATTCTGGCCATTATTCTCAAAAGCATCCCGTGATTCCACTTAGTAGTAGGTATTCTACTCCTGGGTTTTTGAACCCGAGATTCACCCTACTTACTTCACGTTGATAGTGTTTGCTCGTTCCTTTAGGTTATTACTAACCTTTGCGATAGTCCTCGAGGTTCGTGGTATATCCTTCTTCCAAATACCATGAACTTCTTATGGCATAAGTCCTCGCTGAACCGAAAGATCACAACCAGGGTGCTCTTGACGAGTTCTCGATTCTATGTTCTTGCTCTGCCAGTCCTACCTCTCTGCAGGGATATCCGGAATAAATATGTTGAACTTGTTCGACATGCTAATCTATGCATCCACAACTCAGAAAATCACATGTTCTTTTGGGTTGTCCCTCTTTAGTTGTTTTCCGACCTTCGTCTATCAATTGATAGTCAAGAGTATGCGAGCATTGGTTCATCGATGCCTATTACTCTTGTGGTCTGTCAATGCATTCTATTCTGGAATGACTAGGAGGAAACAAACTCTAGAACCTCATCCATATCTAGGATTGGGTCAAAGTAGTTGTATTCCGCAGATCAAAATGCCAATCCAGTTTTTCTTCTATTCTACCTTGGAGTATTACCGTCTTACGTCAAGAATGTCATGGGAATTGCACACCATCCTATGAACTCTTGATACAATGATACTTCTCGCCCTCATTATTCATCTCTCGGTTTCTGTGTTGTTGCAACCGGAATGCCGGTGAACTATGACATGTGAAATCCATACTCCTAGCAACTCTGTTGCTTGGTAGTTAAAGAACAATAATTTCATGCTTAGCATGTTGGTTATTGAATCCTCATTCTAAGACTGATTGTGCTACTAGTCCTTATTTTTGATGCACTCTTTGATCAATGAGTTAGGATTGTGTGAATCCCTCGCTCTTTTGGTCATATAGTCTTTCCCTGAAAAGCAAGATTGTTTCTCGAGCTTAGTAACATATCGGTGGTTTGTGATTTTCCGAATGACTTCTTGGAGGTATCACCATGCTGTCACCTGACCGCTATGTTGAGTTTGGGATCAAGTTGGTTTATCACTATGAACCACCTTTTCTCCAAGTGTCTGTGTTGGATACCCCTGAACTTGTTGTTTAAGCCAAACAACAACTTGGAGAGTTGGAAGATAAAAGCTTAATCAACTTAGTTCACCTCAAAGGGATATTTTGAGTGTGTGTGTTGAAGAAAAATGATATATTCATTGATTGATCCTGGTGATCAGTTGTTGTATCTATTGTCATGTCAAACTTTGATTTGAGTGTGGGCTATCATCAAATCAAATCAGAACCAATGATGCTCTTAATGTTGTCTTACTCGTGGTTGATCCCTCGAGCATACATCATCAAATCAAATCAGAACCAATGATGCTCTTAACTTGTTGTTGAGCCCATTAACAACATCCATGTCCTTCCCATGATTTCGTTGGACATTAAGCTAGTATTGGAAACTTCTATAAGCATTATCTTCATGTCCCGTGCATGAAGCATATGTTCAGATGAAAGAAGTGACTTCCTCTAATTCATGTGCATTTGATGCAAGTTGCCACCGTGAATTCGAGAAAGTCAATGTTGCTTCCTCTGGAATCATCCCAAATCGTTCATGCATACGTGTGAAGTATTCTATGTTTTGGAGACTTGCAACCTCCATTCTATATGTGTCCCTAGAACACCAAGCCACTGATTTATTTGTTCAAGGAAAAAGAGTTGTTGTGCTAATCCTAGGTCATGCACAAGACTTGTTACCTTAGATGATGGATCCTAACCTGAACTGGGTAGTGTTTTATTATAAGACTACTATGTGGTCATGCTTGTCTGAGACAGCGTGTTCATATGTGTGTAGCAGAACCAGCTCATGTTTGGAGCTTGCTATCGCAGTTCATTCCCCGAGAATCTCGCAACACCGTCTCATCGATTTGTGTTGCAAATTTTCATTTTTCTTCCTAGACTTGATTAGTATGGAATATTCTGACGCCAACCAGATCTGAATTTCAGGCAGATATGATGGTTGGAATGATTTCCAAGAACTATAAGATTGGTCTCCCTGTAACCCGATAAAGTGGATGTCGTGGCCAACACACCAGCCGAAAGACCTATTATTGTAGTATCTTGATTGAGGAAGTTGGAAACCTCCCCATAAGGACCTCGCATGATTTACTTCTGTAGTTATTCCTTATGGATTCTTGAGCTCCCGAAGTCCGACCTGTTACTTGATGTACTAGATACCGAACCATCTCAATGTATGGGTTACGCTAGCACATCAAGGAGAACATTAGAAGCGGAGTGATAAATGTTTCGTGGTCGATCATCCATATTTTGATCCCTTGGCCTCGCTAAGGTGAAATCTGAGAAGGTGTTATCTTCCTTTGCATCTGCATCGTCCATCACTATTCATCATGGTAGTATGTTGTGCAGCCAGGATCCTTGTTATGAATTTTGGTAAACCTTGATGAATATGGAAATGCTCAAGTTCTTGAGAGGACGCGCAAGCATTAGGTGTTATCGTTGGCATTAATTGAATAGTGCTCATGGTTTCCTCGGTTATGCTACAACCTTTGAAACAGTGCACTCACTCTGTACTGTTGAGTTTCTCCCCAGTTACTAGAATCATTCCCGGCGTTAGCATTTTGTTCCTAGCTTGCACCGCCATTGTGCATCCTGCTATGGGCTAACCTTATCAGTAATTACTGATCAGGATCATCCTCAAAGTGGTCCTACCATGGGTTCCATCCATTTCTGATGATAATCAAAAATCATTCCTTGCGTTGTCTTCAACAAGGTAGTCCACATCATCTGATCGAGTCCGGAGATGCCATTCCTTTGAACTCCTCCAAACGATTGTTGGTGAATTGCCTTAGGCTGGTATAAAGAGTCCCAATGATCACTGTAGCAAAAGTAATTCTTTTTGCCACTTAAGGTAATAATTCTACAAGTCACCTCCTCCAAGATGTCTCGCTATGATATTATGGCAACTCAACTCCTCGCTACGATGACAACCATTCACCACCTTCTTAAGAGTGAAATTGTTGTCTACCTAGTGAACTTCGTCATCTGTTTCACTCCATCCTTTGGATGTATGTTTCGTGTCTCAGATCGAGAGATGTTTCAATGACTCACCCCGTGAGTTGATCCTGAATTGTTCGATCTTCGAGGAGATTGATCCTTCTAGAGTTTTCCCTTTCCTCCCATTGTCACATTGGTTGGCGTTCTTAGAGCAAGACATCGAGACCAAGATGGTGGTCGAATCAACATTCTTATGAAGTGCAACCTGGATCATGAAGTTTGTGTTAGTTTGCGTCCCCCTTCATCTTAACCTACGCTTGAATCTCGGGACGAGATTCTTGTTTAGTGGGGGTGAGTTGTCACATCCCTAGTTCTGGTCTGCCTAGTGCTAGCATCTAATGTTTGCATCATGTTTAAATCTCCCAGAAAGTTGAAATGGGGATGACAGAACCCCCAACACCCTCTTAAACCAACCAGGGTTTACTAAAATCTTTGTCAATGAACCTGAAATGCCCTTCTAAAATGTTCATCATCTTTGCCTTGGTCTAGAACCAATAACAAAAATGGTGCACACTTTTCTAGGACATCATAAGGTCACTGGATTAAATCATATGTTATTTGAATTTGGACATTTAAATGGTATAAAATAGTTTAAATGTCCAAATAATCATAAACTAAAATGTTTACTGTTGGATATATTCTATACAGTAGCCATGAGTAGTTTCATGATTTTTGAGAATGTCCAGGTGTTTTTTATAAAGCCCTGAAGCTATAGAAGAAATAGAAAACAGGAAATAAAAGAGAGAGAGAGACTTACCAGGCCTGACCTATGCAGTCCACCTGGCTGGCCCAGCTGGCGGCCCAGCCCACCACTGCAGCACCCTCTGCCGCCTTCCTCCTCGCGCTAGTAGGCAAGGGTGCATGCTCGGCGCGTGTAGCCATCCACCAGCCACCTCCACCCTGCCTACGTGCCCCTCGACAGCCTGGGCATCCTTGGAGACGCCACACACCCCCTAGACCTCTCTCACTCTCTCCCGTGCTTCTCCCCTCCTCTGCTCTCTCCCCGTCTCGCGCTGGAGCGCAACCATAGCCGCCGCTCGTTCTTGCCACGGCCACGGCCTCCTCCTCACCCCTCCGACGTGACCGAGAGCTCCGCCTCAATGTCCCCGTCTTCTGCATCGAGCCAAGCAACGCCAGAAGCTCTGGAACACCGCCATCCCCGTCTTCTTCAACCTCAGTCCGCCGAGATCGCCGGCGACCGTGCACCCGCTCTGTTGCCTCCCCGAGCTCGCCGAGGCCACCGCTACAACCGCCGTGATCCTCTCCCTCGCTTCCCATTTTCAGTTCCCATTCTCGCATGCCGTAGCAGCCGTGTCACTCACACCCGCACGCGCTGCCACCTCTGCACATCGTCGTCGTGGCCACAACCACGCCGGCTTGCAACCGAGCGCATCACCACGTTCGCCACGCCCCCAGGAACCCGTAGCATTCCTCCGTGCTCCCTGCCGTGCATCCTAGCGCCAGAACCAAGCTCGCCAGGGCTCCGGCCGCCGCTGCCGAGCTCGTGGCCATCGTCTCCGGCCACCATAACTATTGTTGCTTGCCGCAACCGGCGCGACTCAGCCCCAACTCCCCGTAGCTACCCTCCGCCGGCCATGTAGTCACCGGAGGAGGAATCCCAACGCCCTCTGTTGTCTATGGCATCGCCGACGATGAGCCGCGGGTCAACTCCGGCGAGTTGACCCAGGGTTTGACCCCCTCTGACCCGGGTTTGACCGCCCTAGGTCACTAACGGGTGAGGCCAGCCCTACTAATTAACCTAGCTTAGTGTTAAATAACTAGGTTAGTTTAGTTAGTCACTGAAACACAGGACCCACAGGTCAGGTTTGACCTGGATCGGCTCCGCTAACCTGCGGACGTCACGTCGACGTTATGCTAACGCAGTTAACCATTTTTGGACTAAAACAATTCAGGAAATTCCAGAAAATGCTTTAAACTTCTAAAAATCATAGAAAATAAACTATAACTCCAAATGAAATAATTTATATATGAAAAATGATCAGAAAAATCTAGTCTATCCATCTGTACCATTTTAATGCCTATTAGAACAACTTATGAGTACTGTTTAGGACAAATAATATAAAGGGCATTTAAACCATCACATATGGAGTTTGATTTTGAATCTTTGATCCAAACCAACTTCATTTGATCTGGTTGCTACCTGCATTAGCTCAAACCACAACATTTTTCCATGTCATGATCATGCATCATATTGTGCATTGCATTGATTGTGTTCCTTCTCTGTTGCCGGTGGTTGTTCCCTCTCGATAGACATGTTCCGACGATGAGTTCGATGACACCGATGAAGAGCTATATCACCTTCAAAAGTGCTAGGCAAGCAAAACCCCCTTGTTCATTCCGATACTATCCCACTCTCTTGCTCCTGCTCTCTTTTATTGCACTAGGACAACAATGATTGATCTGTTACTTGTTGCCGTAGTTGAACGCCCTTTCCCTCTGCATGACCTGTCATTGCGATAGTAAATAGATGAAACCCATTAGCAGGAGTAGGAGTTGTTTGAGCGTTGATGTGACTACTCATTCATGCTTGTTTGTCATGCCTACTATTGCTTAGAGTTGTGTCAGGTCTGATTCATCGGGGATGAATTGGAAAGTTGTGAACGTGTCCTACTGTTGAGAGCTAAGTATGTGAACACGATTTGGTAAAGGTAGCGGTGAGAGGCCATGTAGAAGTACATGGTGGGTTGTCTCATTGAAACCGTCCTCAGGAACTGAGTTCTGTGTTTGTGATCCATGAACAGCTACTACCACGCGTTGGGGCCAAAACTAGTGGACCCTCTCGACTTATTAACGGCCCCTGTCCGTTGTCCGGGAGTTGCAAGTAGTTTCTAATGTTTGTAGTATGCCCGAGGGGTGGGATGTGATGCGGTAGGCACGTGGCCGGGTATGTCAGGCGCCCGTTTGGTGTCGCGGAACCCTATACACATTGTTCGGGGACTTATGTGGAAACCTCGGTCGGACTCTTTGCGAATGGAACCTGAATAGGCGATAAACCTGGACTAGGGACTTGTGTGGTTAGTCAGGTCGTGGCCGACATCCTCACTGGGCTTCCGCTTGAAGGTTGCCAAGTACATGTTGTGTAGACGGTGATAAGTGGTGAGAGTGTGTGTGAAGGAGTACAACACTGCAGGGTTAACATCATCTATTCGAATAGCCTCGTCAACGGTAAAGGACCTTTGGGTTGCATATATAGTTCATAGACAAATGAAAGTGTATTCTCTAAAATGGGCAAGATAAGCGTGAGTTTTATGGATGACGTTCTCGTAGGGAGATGGGAGCGGATCCATAATGGTGTATTGTTGGTGAATATGTGGACTCGTGTGCGCCACCTCAAAGAGTTGCTTGTAGTCGTAGTTCAGGTTAGCCACTGAGTCAAAGCTGGCTTGCTGAAGTTAAGCCCCACCATCCGTTTGTTGATAATGATGCATATGTAGCTAGTTCTGATGTAAGTCTTGTTGGGTACATTTGTACTCACATTTTCTTAATTTATGTTTTTGTAGAGAGACTTCAGTCTCACTAGTAGTTCTACGTGGACTTTGACGTTTAGCTTGCGACCTCATCTATGATCTTGTGCCCTCGGCAGGATCTTGTAGATAGTCAGGCTTCTCAGCCGTTTTCATTTGTAGTTGTCTGTACTCAGACAAGTTAAGCTTCCGCATGTGCTTGTTACTTGTATGCTCTGAATGTTGGGTCATGAGACCTATGTTTGTAATACCTGGCTCCTCAAAGCCTAATGAATAAATACTTTGAGTCGTAGAGTTTTGTTGTGATGCCATGTTGTATTTGCACATATCGAGCATACTATGTGTATGATTTGAAATGCTTGGTATGTGTGGGATCCGACAACCTAGTTTTTTATTCTTGGTAGCCTCTCTTACCAGGAAATGTCTCCTAGTGCTTACACTGAGCCATGGTAGCTTGCTACTGCTTCAGAACACTTAGGCTGGCCGGCATGTGTCCTTCTTTTTTCCTGTGTCTGTCCCTTTGGGAAAATGTCACACGTTGTTCCTTTAAGTCCATGTAGCTTGCTATGACTTGGGTTCATACGTTGTTGATCGACACGTTCGTGGTTGGGTCATGTATGCATGTCCCTGTAAGTTAGCGCCACTTTGGGTTCACGACTAGTCATGTCAGCCCGGGTTCTTTGTCATATGGATGCTGGTGGCACTATCATATACGTGAGCCAAAAGGCGCAAACGGTCCCAGGCCAGGTAAGGTGGCACCTATGGTAATACCGTGCGTGAGGCCGCCAAGTCATATAATGTGTTACATGCTAGTTCGGTATGACTTAGGATCGGGGTCCTGACTATAATGCACATATTCATAGCCTTTAGACTTTCCTTGCGAAACATAAGTGTTAGAACAATGATGTTCATATGAGGATTGGATCTACGTGAGGAATTTGATCCGTATGAAGAATTTGGTCCATGTGAGGATTGGATCCATATGAAGATTTTGATCCATATGAAGAATTTGATATGGGGTTCCTATTCTTCATAGGTGGTGTCATGATGACATTCACCTGAAGATTTTCAAGGAACCTTTTGGGAACCCAGGTTTTCTTCACAGGGGGACCGTTCCTGTAGTTAGTTCCAACATATCGAGCAAATACTTCACCACTCTAATTTTTGAATAGTTTATAGTTGGAGTCAAATGACTCATCAGAGGAATATGAAGATTCACAGGTAAAGCCAGATAAATGCATGGATCAACAGAAGGTCCTTTCGCAGCAACCCATGAGTTTTCGGGGTACTGCTCAGGTTTTCAGTAGGTCCCATCAGCATTGAGTTTCCTCTCAAAGCCAATACCCTCTTTCCTAGGGTTCCTGTTCAAGAGCAAAGAGTCTGATGCCCTTTGAGGCTTTTGTATATGCCTGTCACATACAATTCCTTCAACCCTGCATTATCGCCAGTGATACTGCTTGTGGTATCCTCAAATGATGAATTTGTGACCACAAAGATAGTTGAAGAATTTGCAGCAATAGAAGCATTTGAACATTAGTAGATTCACGCTTAATGCATTTTAGACATGGTGGAATAAATTCTTCTTGAGCGGAACTGATCTGTTGAGCAAGCAATGACTCATTTTCCTTTTGAAGATCTTCATAACTTACTTTTAACTTCTCAAGATCTTGCTTTCTCTGAAGAAATTCATAGGTAAGATTCTCATGATCAGATAAGAGAGTGTTATGATGACTTTGAAGGTTTTCAAACTTAGACTGAAGTCTGTGAAGATTATCAGTCAAAGTCTTAGTTCGATTCAATTCCACACCCAATAGGTCATCGCTTTTGTCTAGCAGATTTTGAATCTTTTCCAAAGCCTTTTGTTGTTTAACAGCAATTTTAGCAAGTTTGGAATAGCTAGGTTTGAGATTATCATCAGATTCATCCTCACTAGTTTCAGAGGGGGGAATTTTTGAGTACCTTGGCACCTTTTGCCATGAAGCAATAGGTGGGAGCATAGTCATCGACGCTCTTGTCAGCAGAGTTGGGGAGGTCATTTTCTTCAGTGTTGAAGATGGACTTGCTGACATAAGCAGTAGCGAGGGCTAGGCTCGCCACACCAGAGTCTGATTCCTTAGATTCCTCCTCTTCCATATTTTCCTCAGATTCAGCATCAGAGTCCATTTCCTTGCCAATAAATTCTCGTGCCTTCTTGGAACTGCTCTTCTTGTGAGATGAGAACTATGAAGATTTTGATGACGTGGACTTTGAAGATTTCTTCTTCTTCTTTGATTCATCAAAATCATCATCTTTGTACTTCTTCTTCTCTCATTCTCTTTCCCACAAAGGACAATCAAACATGTAGTGACCAGGTTTCTTGCATTTGTGGCAAGTACTCTTTTTGTAGTCACGAGATGAGAAATCATCACCTCTTGAAGACTTTCCAAAGCAACCACGGCGAGAGAACTTCTGGAATTTCTTCACGAGCATTGCTAGCTCCTGGCTCGGTTGTTCAGGGTCACCAAGGCTGCTACCAGAATCTTCACCTTCAGATTTAGAGACTGCGTTAGCCTTCAGCGGACATGATCTTCCAAAGCTTGGTCCATACAGGTCTCTCTTCTCAGCAAGCTGGAACTCATGAGTGTTTACCCTCTCGAGGATACCAGTGGGATCTAGAGACTTGTACTGAGCTCGCTCTTGAATCATGAAGGCAAGGGTATCGAATGAGGAATCAAGTGACCTCAGCAATTTCTTCACCACCTCATGGTCGATGATGTCAGTGGCGCCAAGTGCTTGAAGCTCATTTGAGATGTTAGTGAGGCGATCGAAGATTTGCTGAACATTTTCATTATCGAATCTTTTGAAGCGGTTGAAGAGATTGCGAAGAACATCAACTCGGAGCCACATTGAGTGGAGACTCCTTCGTTGACCTTGGACAGTCTGTCCCAAATCAGCTTAGCAGTTTCCAAAGCACTCGCTCTGTCGTACTGTCCTTTGCTCAGATGGCCACATATGATATTTTTTGCTTGAGAATCGAGTTGCTTGAATCTCTTCACAGCAGTAGCATTCATAGACGGAGTGACTGAGGGAACACCATTTTCCACAACATACCAGAGATTGTTATCAATTGCCTCAAGATGCATGCACATCTTGTTCTTCGAGTAGCGGTAGTCCGTCGCATCCAAGGTAGGACACCCAGCCGAGACCTTGATCATTCCTAGAGTCGTCATAACTAAAATTCCAGGTGGTTAAACCAAAATCACACAGAACAAGGGAGTACCTCGCTCTGATACCAATTGAATGTGCGTTATATCGACTAGAGGGGGTGAATATGCGATTTTTATAAATTCTTCACTGAGGAAATTCTAGGTGAAGAAATTTCTAAGCAACGACACACTAGCAGCGGAATAAGCACTTAGGTATAAGCTTAACAAAGCAACAACCTAGTCATCATGATGAAATGAAAACAAGCACAGACTACAGATAGCGTGATTACATGATAAGCAGGCTGAAGACTAAGTGAGTGAAGAATTAGGAATGAGGAATTAGAGAAAATATTTAGTCAAAGTCTTCAAACAGTAATGATCAGGTTCATCAACACATGAATGAGGTATGAAAGGGTTGAGGAAATAGAACCAGTTGGCTTGGTGAAGACAATGATTTGGTAGACCAGTTCCAACTGCTGTGATAGTTGTATGTCTGGTTGGAGCGGCTGAGTATTTAAACTCGAGAACACACAGTCCCAAACACACAGTCCTCACAACATTCTCCTTCATCTAAAGTCACACAGACCTAGCCCAACAATCATGGTAAGTCTTAAGGTGACTTCCAAACCTTCAAAGACTTGGTCACTTGACGATCCACAATTCCTCTTGGATGCTCAGACCATGACGCCTAACCATCTGGAGGATACACAGTCCTCAAAGGTAACCAGCATAGGTTCCACACAGGAACAATCTCTTTAGTGATGCTCAATCACTTTGGGTTTGTAGGTGTTTGGGTTTGGGTTTTAGGTTTTCCTCACTTGATGATTTTCGCTCAAAGTCCTCGGATGATGGGATGTTCTCAATGACAAGTGTCAGTTTCTCTCAGAGCAGCCAACCAGCTAGTGGTTGTAGGGGGCGGATATTTATAGCCTAGGGAGCAGCCCGACATGATAAGACATAAATGCCCTTCAATAATATGACAATTAGGTGGGTAGATATTTTGGACAGCTGGCACATAGCACAACAGCGGTCGGAAAATTGAGGTTCAAATTCCTCAGGGCTATCATGTTCCTCACTGTGTAGGCAATTCGCACTAGCGAATTTCCTAACTCCTCAGTCAGAATAAATTCCTCAGAGACCAGAAGATCTTCATCTCTGTCACTGAAGAAATTAACTGAACTCATTTGAGATTTCCAATGGCTTCCCTTGAAAGGATTTGGTAGATGTAGGATTTTGAGATGAGCCTCACTTGGAAATCAGTTTCATTAGTATTACCTTGACCCCCTTTAACAGTTCAGTGTTTCCTATGTCTCAAGAAAGAGAAAATGAGACTACGAAAACAAAAGTCTTCACGCTTCATAATCCTCGCATGAATATCCAAGTCATCAAGGTTGTAACATCCCAAATTTTCAATTTGGAATGTTATACATTAGATCATCATTGTATAGCATATTTTATTGCATTTTTGGTGGATCCTAGAATTCCTACGCAACTCAAGGACCCACGGAGAGAGTTGGGGATTTTGTTAATTTCATATTTGAGGTTTCTCAACTTTTGAAAAGAGCATAATTTGATTTTAATTATTTTCTCTCCTAATATTTCTTTTATGAAAATAAAAGAGATGGGATAAAATGACTTCCCCAAAATAAAGAAATATTGGATATTTATATTAAAATCAAATAAGAATTTTATTCGAAGTTTTATTGCTAATTTATTTGAATTAGGAAAAATATGCGTTCTTCAAAATTGCATTAGAAGCCCAAATAAATGTTCACTTTGTCCGCTATATTTTTAGAGGATGAGGAAAATTTATTTCAGGATTTTTGGAGTCCGTTTAATATTTCTTTTCTTTGTTTTTCTGTGTGTGGAATTACTTAAAAAAATAGGTCAACAGACCTAACTAGGCCATGTCCGTCCGGGACTCCGACCCGGCCAGCCCTTTAAGTGCCGGGAGGCCCGAGCCGCCAGCCCCGCCCCACAAACCCTAGCGCCGCCCGTTCCATGCCGTTGTCGCCGCGTTTCACCGCCGCCGCCGCAGGATATCGCCGCTGCCGCTCGATCTACACCGCCCCGACGTCCCGCCGCCGCCGGAGATCTCCGCCGCCGACGTCCGCCGCCGCCGCCTCATCGCCTGACCCGCCGCCACCACCCGACCCCACCCCGACCGCCGGAGTTCACCGCCACCGCCGCCGGAGTATGCCGCCGCCACCGCTGACCCTGATCCGCGAGGTAGCCGCTGGTTTTCTCCGGAAACCGTTTGTTTTTTTGAACCCGCGGTTATTTTTTAAGATCGGTTTTTATTTATTTCCCTGTTTAGTGATTTAGCGAACGCCCGCTCGTACATTCGTTTTAACAAACAAGTTTCACCCGTTAGCTGCAGACAGCTAACGTTCATTCATTAGCCTGTTCGTCAGTTTTTCTTTTTCCATGGATTTTCCGCGATTATTTTTGATCGTGACTTCTGCCCTGATTTTCATTTTAGTTTATCTTTTCGCTTGTTTATCGGAATCAGGTGATTCAAGCGCCTAGATCTTCGTCTCGAAGCCCTCTTTCTGTTTAACCAACTTGAACAAGATTTTGCTACTGTAAACTTTGACTTAAGTCCATATTAGTAAATGAAGCTTGTTTCTTTCGCAGTTTGAGTTTGTTGCTTCGTTTGATTTGATTCTTTTTGCAAACCGGAGTTCTTAAGTTGAACTTTCTGGTTAGATCTCCTATTTGAGTTTTACCCGTGTTTCTGGTTGAGTTCTTATTGTATGCTTGTTTGTTTGCGATAGAGTACCCGGATTGCAAAGCGTTCTACTACGAGTCTCTAGGTTTCACGGATCATCAGTAAGGCAAGTAACACTTTGATCATACATCTTTACCACCCAGTTTTATTGCATTAGATCAATTCTCAAACAATTGCATCGTTAGGATCTGATTTAACATGTGGGTTTTGGGAAGTAGATGAGCTAGTACCTATTTACCTGTTTATTATCAAATGTTGGGAGTTACGTCTACGTTGCTTATATTGCTATGCTATGCTCGTAGACGTGGTTTGGTTCGAGTGATTCATGACAGATGTGAGTATTGTTAATCAATGGTAGAATTAAGGTGGCCACTTAAATGCACATATGGTTGGGTTGCTTGAGGCACCCTCGAATACCCTGTGGTTGTCAGGGCACCTGGAGAATCCAGTGTTGTCCTAGGATATCCCTGAGTACCCGTGTGATCATCCTACGGTCCGTCACCCTGGCTCAAAGGGATCATAAGATTATTCATGCTATGAACTTATGTGTGTAGCCACAAGACAATATGGGCTCTGACACAGTTGAGTAAGTTGCGTGAAGCTCTTGAAGAGGTAGACTAGCACATGTAGTGGGTTATAGATGGTACTGTCTATCGAGAGTAGAGAGTTAATGCTTCAGAAAGACTGTGTCTCGAATTTCCGACCATGGATGTATTCGAGTATTGTGGGGAAAAGTGCGCAAACCTCTACAGAGTGTATAAACTAATCATTGTTAGCCGTGTCCCCAGTTATGGACGTCTTGAGTATCTAGTTCTTGGATTATCATGTTGATCTCATCACTCTAAATATAATTTGATTGGGTTTAATGATGATGTTTAACTGAGATTTAGTTGGAGGAACCTTCTCAATGTTTAACAACCACCATGGTAGTTAAATAAATTTTATTCCTTTGTTGTAGGAAAAAATTGGATTTATGCAAAACTATTAACCATAGAGCTTTCCACCAGCCATATATACATGTAGTGATAGCAATTATTCAATTCATGACTCTATGTGTTACATTGCCAGCATATTCCTTATGCCATATTATTGTAATAAGTTCTCTTTTGAGACATCCGATGTAATAAGTGTGTGATTGCTACTCTGTTATAAATCCTCAAGTACTATGCGTGTCAGCATTACCGATCCAGCGATGACACTGATGCACAGAGATCAAACTATTTGAGGTCTGGTCGCTACAAGATTGTATCAGAGCACACGCTGACTATAGGACACGACCACTAAGCTAAAGGCCCTAGATCACTACTCTCTTCTCATTTCTAACTCCTCTCCTTTTCTACTCTCTAGGATGGCGGATGGAAGGAATAAGCTCACTCAACAGGATGAAGACACCCCTTTTGGACGACACTTGAAGAAAGTCACTAGATACATGAACATCAGAACACCAAGCTTCATCAGGACATACATCGGCACTTTACCAGAATAAGAGCGTTGTATGATTCGAGTTCAAGTTCCAGGAAAAACGTTCATCCCAGTCACTGAGTCCATAGAGTTTTCCTTTGATGCACCAACCTGGAGTCTAGGAAAGAGCATGGCAGCCCACATCACCATGGGACGCATTGGAGAAGTTTACTACGAGGATCTCAAGGATACACTCTACCAGATTTGTGGGCGCCGAGATGAGCAATGGGAGATGATCAGCACCAGGAAGGATAGATCTATTGCAGCTTTCATCCAGGAGTTAAACCAGCACATTTGTCGCCAGGATAACCAGATGTGCGCAGGCATGATAGATCTGAAGAAGGCAATGACCAGGATCATGGAGCTGGAGGAAGAACTCTAGTCTACATGCGATGGATATGAGGAGGAAATGACGATACTCATGGAGAAGAATGATGATCTGACGAAGAAGCTAGGAATATTAATGGGAGACCCCGTGCTAGGAGGAGAAGGCGATGATTCCACTTGCCCGGAGAACTACATCATCATCAACGACACCGACTCGGACCCCAACGATAGCGATGATGATTTTGTTGATGAAGCTGGAGCAGATATCATGGAGTTTTCCACCGATCATTTTTTTTCTAGTCGACCACCATATCAGTAGTAGTATTTGTTGGGTTCTACGGTAGGGTGCGTCGACTGCAAATTAAAATTTTCCTACACGTAGAACATCCAGGAACATGCTACGGGAGATGGATCACAGTTCGTTACCACTAGACGCGCAGTGCCGTGCAGCGGAAGAAGAGTTGGGCAGCGCGTCCGCGTGGATGGTCTCCTCCATGTTCGATCCCCCTCGAATAGCCGATCGTCCGATCCCACGTACAATTTTGCCAGAGCAGCGCAAGTGCACCACCTCTAATAGTATCCGCGCGTGCAGGAGGAACACCGTGCGGCGGACTGCTAGGTCCGATCACACAGTCGGCGGCGAGTGGAGCTGGCTATTCGCAACACATGCAAACCCTAGCCACAGCGCCAAAGCGATCAACCACCCGAGTGTGCTGCACCTCCACTTTATATAGGCGTCCGTCGCGGGCTAAACACTTGGGCCTCGCACGGACCCTAAAGCCCAAAGTCCACTCGGTCACGTTCCTAGTCCAGTTCGGATCACATCCGACCAGTGTCCTACGAACCGACCTCGTAGGTTCCTTCCCTTAAGCGCGCGACCCCTTAGGTTCAAGCCGGCTTGGTCGCAGTTCGGATCACCTCCGGACTATATGGCTGGTAGCGGCCCCTAGCAAGGCGTGCCGACCACCAAGAAGACGATGAAGCTGGTTAGGCGAACCTGTACAACGTGTCACACTTCTGTTCCCTTTGCCTCACGATATATGTTGTCGGGCTCAAGGCGAGACCGTCATCCTTGTGCTAACCCGACCTCTTTCTCGTTCCAGTGATACCGACCACTATTCGGATTATCTCATAATCCTTGTCGCATGGCCATGTTGTTCCTGGTCGGATCACACGAGGGGCCCAGAGTATATCTCTCCTGGTCGGATGGGCAAATCCCATCTTGCTCGACCATGTCTCGCAGCATGGGACTGGACAAACCCGAAACCTACCTTTGTAACTACCCAGTCACGGAGTAGCGTTTGGTCGGCCCAAAGCAAGTCTGTCACCATCTCGAATACATGCGTCAGCTCAGGTCTTAGGACATAGAACGTATGTTGTACTAGAGACTCACAGATGACATATCGCTGCGTCTCATAGTTGGGTTTGTCCGACTCAGACCTTGTCTCGACTCGGATCCGACTATGTCGAATCCGACCAGACCTTTCCATGTCCATATTATCCGGTTAGCATCCAATGCTCCATGGTTAGTGAGACCGAGCCATCGACCGTGTCATATGCTAGTCTAGTCGGCTGCGCGTCCACACAGCCCTTTCGACTAGGGACCTTTTAGGACAGTCATCATACAATGCATAGTCCCAAAAACAAGTCACGTACTTGCTGATACACATCATTGATAATGTCCAAGGACTATCTTTATTCATAAACACATAGGAAATATCATCATACATGATTGCCTCTAGGGCATATCTCCAACAGTATTCCCCAATGTATATAGTATAGTCCAAGCACTTTTGTAACGATAGTTAGACCGATGTATGCCCTTGTTTGAATTGATTGATGTGATATGATTGTGTTTGTCTCATGTGCATATGGGTAGTGTTTTCCCTATAGACCACATTCTATTCTATTTTCTCATCTTTACTTAACCCTCATATGCCTCCGAGACGCGACAATGGATTTGCTTTCCCATCGGATCTCACTCAGTTGATCCAGCAGCAGAATGCATTGACGGAGATACTAGTCCAGAATCAGAACAACAACAACAACAACAACCCGCCACCACCACCACATGTTGATCACTTAGCCCGTTTCTTAAGGTTGAATCCGCCAGTGTTCTCCAGTAGCACCGAGGCGATTGTTGCAGATGATTGGCTCCGCAAGATTGGAAGGGAGTTGATCACTGCAGGATGCACAGATGCGGAGAGAGTGCGTTTTGCCGCACATCAGCTTGATGGACCCGCAACATCATGGTGGGAGAATTTCACAGCCACTTACCCCATCGGCACAGTCACATGGGACCAGTTTCAGCAATCTTTTCTCACCGCCCATGTATCAGCAGGAGCTATGGACATGAAGAAGCGAGAGTTTCGCAACTTGCGCCAAGGAGGACGCGCAGTTGGCCAGTATGTGGATGATTTTAGTAAGTTAGCACGTTATGCCCCAGATGACATTGCTACGGATGCAGCTAAGTAGGAGAAGTTTATGGAAGGACTGAATGGTGAGCTGAGCATGCATTTGATGGTGGCAACCTTCAGCAACTACCAGGAGTTGGTAGATAGAGCTCTCATGGTCGATGGGAAGCAGCAGTAGATTGACAACCGCAAGAGGAAGTATGGACAAGAAAAATACAATTCAGGAGCTCAGCAGAGACCCCGTTTTACCCGGAACTCGGGAGGACCCCTTCAACATAACCATGGAGGTCACAATCACAATGGAGGAAGTTCGCACAACCATAGTTGCCCTCATGACCCGCAAGTATATGGGATAGTTGTAGCCTCTTTCGATAAGTAAGAGTATCGAACCCAACAAGGAGCTAAAGGTAGAACAAATACTCTCTCAAGTCCTATCATCCACTGATACGACTCTACGAACGCTTGACGTTCGCTTTACCTAGAACCAGTATGAAACTAGAAGTACTTTGTAGGTGTGATAGGATAGGTTTGCAAGATAATAAAGAACACATAAATAAAAAGTAGGGGCTGTTTAGATAAAGATGCAATAAAGTAAATATAGCGAGTGTGGAAAAGTGGTGGTAGGAGTTGTGAAATTGTCCCTAAGAAATTGACTACGTTACTAGACCAGTAATCACTATTGCAATTTTATTTGAGGGAGAGGCATAGGCTAACATATCATCCCTTACTTGGACTTCTATGCATTTATGATTGGAACTCTAGCAAGCATCCGCAACTACTAAATATTCATTAAGGTAAACCCAACCATAGCATTAAAGAATCAAGTCCCCTTTTAACCCATACGCAAACAACCTACGTACTCGAGTTTGTGTTTCAGTCACTCACGCAACCCACCATAAGCAAATCATAAACATATTGCAAACCCTACAGCGGGAATCCCTCACGCTTGCGCGACACGGAGGGCACCATAGGACAGCACCAATAATAAAACATGCAACTCAAAGCAATCATAGCAATTCATCAATCACCGATAGGACAACGAAAATCTACTCAGACATTATAGGATGGCAACACATCATTGGAAAATAATATGAAGCATAAAGCAACATGTTAAAGTAGAGGGTACAGCGAGTTGCGGGAGAGTGGACCGCTGTATATAGATGGGGGAAGGTGATGGAGATGTTGGTGAAGATGATGGACGTGTTGGTGAAGATCGCGGTGATGATGATGGCCCCCGGCGGCATTCCGGCGCCATCGGAAGTAAGGGGGAGAGAGCCTCCCTTCTTCTTCTTATTCTTCTTTGACCTTCTCCCTAGATGGGAGAAGGGTTTCCCCTCTGGTCCTTGGCTCCCATGGCGTGGTCCTTGGCTCCCATGGCGTTTCGGCTATGTGTTATGATATTTCCCTCCGTGGTTGGGTTTTGTATTTTGTTTTGCATTTTATTCATCTCATGCATATCATATCATGTCATCATGTGCATCTCATTTGCATAAGTGTTCGTCTCATGCATCCGAGCATTTTCCCCGTTGACCGTTTCGCAATCCGACACTCCCACATGCACCGGCGCACCCCTCTTGTCTCCTTTCGTGTGCGGGTGTTGAACGTTCTCGGAATGGACCGAGCCTTGTCAAGTGGCCCTGGTATAGCACCGGTAGACCACCTGTCAAGTTTCGGGTCATTTGGAGCTCGTTTGGTACTCCAACGGTTAACCGCACTCTCGCTAAGGCCTCTTTTAAGTTGCAGCCCAACACCCCTCCAAAACAGCCCAATAACCCATCTAACTCCCCTCCATGCTCTCGGTCGTTCGATCACGATCGTGTGGGCGAAAACCGCACCCCATTTGGACACTCCTAGCTCCCTCTACCTCTATATATAGACCCCTTCCCCGAAATTCCGGACAAAACCCTAGACGAATCGCCCGCTGCCACGTGGCGCCGTCGCGCCCGCCGCCGCCGAAGCCCGCCGCGGCCT